>NW_020955571.1:543904-546830 GCF_003031625.1 Empidonax traillii
CACAGAGCCACAGAATCAGAGAGATCTTCCATTCTAACCTCCTGCTCAAAGCAGTCACCTAGAACTGGTTGTCTAGGATAATGCTTCTTTGGGGTTTGAATATCTCCAAGGCAACCTGTGCCAGGGTTTGATCTCTGTCACAGTAAGGAAAGTTCTTTCAGAATTTGTTGTATTTTAATTTGTGCCTTGCCCTTTCTCTTGTCCTTTCACTGGCTACCACTCATGAGACTCTGACTCTGTTATTTGTTCTTGAGTCTTCTTATTATGTCTTATAACACAATATGTTATGATGTGAATATTAGATATGTTTTATGTCATATTACTATGTCTTTGTTATATCTCCCTATCAGGTATTTCTTTGCACTGATAAGGCACCCTGTCTCACCACAAACCCCATCTATTTCTGCAATTTGTTTGCTTTCACTCTATGACTTTGGCAGTTTCCTGAATGCTGGCCCTAACTCCAGCATGCATTTGAGCTCAAGGCCCACTTTTTCTCCTTAGGGTTACGTGGTTGCATTAATGCTTCATGGAACAGCAGTACCATCCTTAAAAACACACTGAAGGATCAAATCTCAGGAATGGAATGGTGAATAAGAATATGCTGTTTTATCTAAAGTTTCTTCTGCTGCTCGCACTGAAGCCCACATGCCTTTTAAGTGCAGAAAAGGAAACTGCCTTCTCCTTTTGGCAAGTCCTGTAAGAAAGGTTCTGTTGCAAGGAGAAAAACAAGAGGTGGAATATAGGTGCCACTTCATCATAATTTTAAGCACTTGGCCCTGGGAAGGAATCCAGTCCATGTGACATATTGCTCAGACACTCTATGCAATCACTGGAGAGTAATCAAGTTCAAACACTTCCCCCTCTCCTCTGACAGCATGCCACAGGGACTATATGTGTACCAGTAGAAGTTCAGTCTGCATGGGTGTGTTGTTTACCTCCTTCACAAGCAACAGATAGAACCTGGGAAAAAAGTTATGCCCCTTCATCCATTTGGCATCATGGCCACGGGTGCCAGAATGACCACAGCTGAAACTCGATACAGTTACTGTCCTTCAAAGTTTAGGAGTTAGAGGCTGTGTTTTAAAGTACCTGTGTAGTTTACAGACTGAACTTCAGGTCAGAAAAGAGCTTTAATGACCTGGGCAGGATCCCTCTGGGAGAACATGCCCATGCCCTTTGGAAGCCAGACATCAATTGAAATCAGTGGGATCAGGTAGAAAGCTGATCAGAGGGATCCTCACAATAACCTGGAAGCTGGGTTGCTTTGTTTATGGCAAAGCAGAACTGATGTTCAGGATTCTTCAGAATCTCATACTTTCTGCTACAGACTACCTACCAAGGGATAAAAGATTGTTTCTTTTCTGCCACTGACATGATGTCCTATTCTCCAAATGCATCAATCTTTTAAAAACTGACAGCATCCTCAAATCCCCACCTCCAGTTGTCAGTGCTTTGGCTGTGAAGCTTGCTGGCACTGTACTTGAGAGGCTCTCTGCCTTCTGATCTCAAGATCTTTATAAGCTGCACTGACTCAGTAAACTCCAGCTATTTAAAACTAATGTTTGGATGTCAAATTCAGGCACTTAGATAGGAAATACTAGATCTGTGCAATTGCAGTTTTGTTCTCTTTTAAATTCATTTTGTGCTGTCCTTTCAGTGAGAACACAAGTTACTTGCTTTAATTGTGGTTCTGACATTAAAATCAGCACCATCATAAGCATGCACAGAGGGGAAATAATTACAGCAGCATAAGCAGTAAAATAATTTCCTTGTCTAAGCACTTATCTTTGTAATCTAATAACAGTGAACCAGTCTTCCTTCCAGCCTTCCTCTGTCCCTCCTGTCCTCCCTCTTCCCTCCTTCCTCTCTTCCTTCCTTCCCATCCATAGTATACCTCTCCCCATTGACTAATCAGCAGCATTTGGAGCTCTGAGATTCAATACTAACAGTAACTACTAAGAAGGAAAGCCACACTTTCAAAGACAGAAAGTTTGCAGAGTCCTGTTTGCAAGACTGAAGGAGTGTAATTGTTAAGTCTGACCTGATACTCTTTCTCCTTTGTGCAAATATCAGGAAACTTCTGCTATATGTGCTGCTGCTGTCATACTCTGTAATTAGGGCCACAGGCCGTTTCCACTCAGTGTTAGCCTGTCCACTTCTCTCCGCTTAGGAGGTGAAGAGCGAGACAAGGATTGGTGTCTCCAGTGTCATTTTATTCCCAGAGAAACCCTAAAATAGGAGCATGTGTGCTGAGTGAAGGAGGTAACCCAAAATATCTCTCTCAACCTTCAGGGTTTTCTCCCTAAAATACTGTCTGAGTGTCTTTGTTCTACATTAAAAAATTTCAATGCTTTATGCTTCAAGAGGAAACACATACTCAGTTGGCAGCACATGATTTTCATCAGTAAACGTTCCTGCACACTTATTTTCCTGAGTAAGAAGGTTAGCTAGTTTGACTATTTAATTAAGTAGATACAATTGGACACTTAAAGCACCTTCCTATCTCAAAATCTGTGGGGATACTACAAGCTAAAACCTAAGATCTGTGAAACATATTGAAAAAAAAATCATAATATTGTAAAAAACCAAATATTGTAAAAAACCCCACATGGACCTTACACCCACTGTTCCTTGTATTCAGTATCATACTTCTTCCCCAATGGGTTCCATTTGTAGTGTAATTAATGAGTCTTTTATCTTGAGGATTTTTGTTTCTTGATTGGCTGTCTTGTGTAGATAACCCCTTATCACAGTTCATGGTACACATGGTTGCCAGCCTTGTGCTCTCTACCAAGCTGAGCTGTGCAACCCCGACGTCAGGATCAGAAGTCCCAAGGAAGGATCTTGTGCCCACTCAAACTCAGTTCTCTCCTCTCCCTGGTAACTTATTTATATTGGATTATGCAGGAACATAATTTTATAT
>NW_020955571.1:546851-548074 GCF_003031625.1 Empidonax traillii
TCCATCTACGTCCTGAGGACCTCGCTGCCACCGTCCAAGCGTGCTTGGCCCCGGCAGATGAACCTCAGGATTAAAGGGTGGGCTCAGTTCCGCGCACACTGTGTCTCACCTAAAAAATCCAATGCGCAGGCTGGAAGGTGGAAAGACCTTCCCCGGTTCTTCGTTCGCGAAGAGACTGGCCATTATATACCTCTCCCCACTGACTAATCAGCAGCATTTGGAGCTCTGAGATTCAATACTAACAGTAACTACTAAGAAGGAAAGCCACACTTTCAAAGACAGAAAGTTTGCAGAGTCCTGTTTGCAAGACTGAAGGAGTGTAATTGTTAAGTCTGACCTGATACTCTTTCTCCTTTGTGCAAATATCAGGAAACTTCTGCTATATGTGCTGCTGCTGTCATATTCTGTAATTAGGGCCACAGGCCGTTTCCACTCAGTATTAGCCTGTCCACTTCTCTCCGCTTAGGAGGTGAAGAGCGAGACAAGGATTGGTGTCTCCAGTGTCATTTTATTCCCAGAGAAACCCTAAAATAGGAGCATGTGTGCTGAGTGAAGGAGGTAACCCAAAATATCTCTCTCAACCTTCAGGGTTTTCTCCCTAAAATACTGTCTGAGTGTCTTTGTTCTACATTAAAAAATTTCAATGCTTTATGCTTCAAGAGGAAACACATACTCAGTTGGCAGCACATGATTTTCATCAGTAAACGTTCCTGCACACTTATTTTCCTGAGTAAGAAGGTTAGCTAGTTTGACTATTTAATTAAGTAGATACAGTTGGACACTTTAAGCACCTTCCTATCTCAAAATCTGTGGGGATGCTACAAGCTAAAACCTAAGATCTGTGAAACATATTGAAAAAAAAATCATAATATTGTAAAAAACCAAATATTGTAAAAAACCCCACATGGACCTTACACCCACTGTTCCTTCAGTATGTTCAGTATCATACTTCTTCCCCAATGGGTTCCATTTGTAGTGTAATTAATGAGTCTTTTATCTTGAGGATTTTTGTTTCTTGATTGGCTGTCTTGTGCAGATAACCCCTTATCACAGTTCATGGTACACATGGTTGCCAGCCTTGTGCTCTCTACCAAGCTGAGCTGTGCAACCCCGACGTCAGGATCAGAAGTCCCAAGGAAGGATCTTGTGCCCACTCAAACTCAGTTCTCTCCTCTCCCTGGTAACTTATTTATATTGGATTATGCAGGAACATAATTTTATAT
>NW_020955571.1:548236-558984 GCF_003031625.1 Empidonax traillii
TTATCACAGTTCATGGTACACATGGTTGCCAGCCTTGTGCTCTCTACCAAGCTGAGCTGTGCAACCCCGACGTCAGGATCAGAAGTCCCAAGGAAGGATCTTGTGCCCACTCAAACTCAGTTCTCTCCTCTCCCTGGTAACTTATTTATATTGGATTATGCAGGAACATAATTTTATATCAAGACGTATATCCTTGTACTAGGTGTGGTCAAAGCAGCCACTACGCTGAAATAAATTAATAGCAGGGACACACAATAGAGGCAATCACAGAAATTTCCTTCCCTTGAAATGGTGGCAAGTTGCATGTTGCATGCTGATAGAGAAACAGATGGGAAACACCATCAGATAGGCTTGGCATTGGATTGCTCCTTTGCTTCCAAGGTTGTCACACCCAACAGTGACTCCATGGGGTGCTAATTCCTCTGGGTGGGCTCCTGAGCCAGCTCAAATGCCTCACAGCTATCTGACAAAAGGTGTTGAAGTGGTGCAAAATCCTTCTGCCAGTTCAAGTATGTTCAAAAGAAGTTTGAAGAAGCGCTTTTGTCCCTAAAGACTTTTTTTTCCTTTTTTTTTTTTTTTTTTCCCCTGATCAGATATAATCTATCCTTGCCCAGATGACTAACATCATTGTCCCGGGTAATTCAACAGAAATACAATTGTGATTTCACTCACACCTGCATTAGGGTAGTTAGTGGGTGGTTATCCACAGTTTTAACACGGCATATCCATGTCCTGACATACAGTAAGCTGTCTCTACGTGCAGAGGACTCAGAAGTCATGAGAAATAAGCTCTTATTTCAAGTTCTTCCAAAAACTGTCGCCTTCACCTCCGGCAGGTTACTGAATCCCTTTGTTTCCCTTTTATAATATGAAAAACAGGGATAATTACTTTTCCATGTAATGACAACTGGGAATAATTTCTTTATGTACTTATGTATTTATGTATTTACAAACAACTCCTAGCTTCTCAGTATTAATTCCCGTCTATTAATCTGTTCAGGAGCACCTTGTTAGTCTCAGGAGTTGCAAAAATTTTTGCTTCTGCTGTCACTAGTGTGGGAGTAGATCAGGATTAACTCTGCTGAAGTTAATAATAAAGCCAGACTGCATAAATGCAGAATTAAACCCTCCCAGAAATGAAACAGCCCAGACCACTCTCACAGGAGCTGAACTTCCTCTAGCCATTTCCAACATCTTTACAATCTCTTGTGACAAAATACACCTGTTTCACAGTTTCACTCCTCCAGGATCCCATACAGACCTAACATTGCTAAATCTAACCTGTTTTCCAAGTCGATTTTAATTTTCTCAGCTTGAGAGCAGTAGAACACCAATCTGGGTGTTTTACTCCCATGCACAGACTCTTTAATCTCATCAAAGAACATGTAATCTACGGTGAGAAATGTGAAAAATAAATGTTACACAGTGCAGACAAGTCCAGAAAATGATGGTGAAAGTGATATTCATGGGTTTACATTTTTCCCCAAATAAGTTCTAGAACAAGGGCAACCCATGTTCAGGGGTGCATCCCGATGGAGGTGATTGTCCTGCTCTGCTCCTGGTGTGGCCCCACCTTGAGTCCTGTGTGCAGTTTTGGGCACCACAATATAATAAGGATATAAAGCAATTGGAGAGTGTCCAAAAGAGGGCCATGAACATGGTGAAAGATCTGGAGAGGAAGCCATATGAGGAATGGCTGAGGGAACTTGTTCAGCCTGGAGCAGAGGAAATTGAGGTGAGACCTCATCACAGTCTACAACTTCCTTGTAAGGGGAAGAGGAGGGGCAGGCACTGATTTCTTCTGTGTGGTGATCAGTGACAGGACCCAAGTGAATGGCCTGAAGTTGTGTCAGGGGAGATTTAGGTTGGGCATCAAAAAGAGGCTCTTCACCGAGAGGGTGATTGGGTGATGGAACAGGCTCCCCAGGGAAGTGGTCACAGCACCAAGCCTGACAGGCTTCAAGAAGCATTTGGACAATACTTTCAGGGACATGGTGTGACTCTTGGAGTGGTTCTGTGTACACCCAGAAGTTGGACTTGATGATCCTTGTGGGTGATATTCTATGATTCTATGAAGAACCTTTCATAACCTTTACCACTGATGAACACAGACTGAATACACCCACTTAATCTCTACCATATCTATTCCACTGAGCTATTACTGAATGATGGCGACTATTTCATAGAGTCCTTGGCTGTACACAGGACAGTAAGCTCCAGCTCTAACATCTTCCCTGTCCAAATAACCGTGCTGTCTGAAGTCAAGCAGTCCTGTTGTGCCTTCCAGACTCCTTCTAGGTTTCATATGCTGCCTTTAGCATCCAAAATATGCTTGGCAGTAATCTGCTATGATGCATTCAGCCTCTCAACATGAGGAAGACACAAAACTGCAAATCTAGCTGAAGCTATATTACATTGTTTCAGAGAGCTGAAACATAAGTAAATCTCATACACATCATTCTCACTGCTTATAGATCTTGAATAGTTTGTTGTGGTTTTTTGTTTTGTTCTCATGTCTACTATATTCCACCTCCCAAAATAAAGGAAATTCTCTCTGTAGCATTTTTATGTCTTTTGTAGAGTTCCAGACTAGACTAAAGTTCAGTAAAAATGTCTCTGCTTTGGTGTAAGGTGGGTTTCTTTCAAAGTATGCATTATTTTCTGGGTAAAAAAACATGCAATCTGTAGGTCTGGACTCTCTTCACCTTAGAAAGGACATGCAAGAGGAGAGGCAGCTCCAGAGCACAGATGCATGCAGAGCAACCATGTCCCTACAACAGGGACAGCAAACTTTGAGGGTGACTGGAAGCAAATAGACTTGAGTAAAGACAGTAGACTGTGGTTACTGGGACCAATCCAAATCTGTCAGTGACAAAAATGGCTCCAACAGTGCTTTATATGGCCCTCTATACAAAGTGGCCACAGCACAGGCTGAGAGCAGGTCAGTCATATAGAAAGAATTTAACTCCAAATGTGGTGGAGATCCTGTCTTCTCTGTAGCTCAGAGGCCACTGCTGTAGTAATGCTGATAGGATTTCATTCAGCCTCTGCTGCTGCCAAAAATTTAGGTTGCAATCTACTTTTCTCTCTTCCTCCCTCACCTACAATTCAGCCTTGGCTCCTTGTGCAGAGTGGCTGTCAGGACACTGATCCACAGAACCCCAAGCTCTCCCTCACATCAAACTGCCCCACTTTGCTCCAGTGCCTATGCACAAGCTCCCATTATAGTCATCTCACACAGCCCCACATTTTATCTGGAGTGGGGGGAAGTGAGTGCAGGGGAGTGTGAGTTTCCTCCACCCACCCACGGCCGCGCTGTGGCAGAGCACAGATCATCCCCGTCAGCGCTGCCCCGGCCGCCCCAGAATAGTTGCCTTATAAAGAGCATTTTGTCTGTGGCTCACACCCATGCCCTGTATACATAAAGAGAAATTGAAATGTTCCAGGCTTCACTGTCATCTTATGAGCAAAGCAGCAATATAGAGCCTTGTGAGTCCTTTTCACCAAACCCGCTGCGCAGGATGGGTCCCTCTCCCCACACGCTGCTGCAGCCACTCTGATGGCCAGGGCAGCCCCAGTCTGGCAAGCTAGCTCCCACAGGGAACCCCCTGGGATGGCTTTGCTCAGCCTTGACTGTTGCCATCGACATTTTTCCCTAAGATGACTGTTGGCTGAGGGTCTTCATAAGAAAAGGGTCTCAAATTCCTGCTACTGTGTTGCCTTTACAACACATAGGCCATTTACAGCCCTCTAAAAACAACCACTCTTACTTTGTCAGCTACCTGGTAATAAAGCTGTACAATTTGCTGGAGGGAGCTGTAGTGGAAGATTATCTCAAAATTTCATCCAGGACAGCTCACATCTTTCCACTTAAAAAACTGCAAGAATGCAGAAGACCAGCTTTTCACTCTCAGCAGCTCAGCATGTATTTCGTGGCAAGAGAAAGGCAGCACAGCAGGAGGGCGGATATGCCAGCCCTCAAACTATAACTCACTAAAACAGCCCAGAGCAGCAAAAAGGCTTCTGCTGCTGAGAGAAATGAATCAGGCATAATTTTTGTTCAAAACACTGTCACATCTGAGGCTGTTGCACAGGGCTGGGGTTGGGTAACTCTCACCCTCCTTCTACCATTACAGGGGCTTGAAGGGAAAATCAGGCTTAACGGCTTTATGTGGGGCTTTTCCCAGTGAGAAATATCATTAAACTCTTCCTTTATTTACAGGAATGCTGGGCAACACCTGTTTTGTACACAAGAATGTGTGTCTACTGGTGGTAAAGAAATCCCTCTGTCCTATCCATCTGCTGCCATTCACCACAGACAAGAAAACCTTGTTGAAGTCTGTGACCTGAACCTCTCTCTAAGCAGAGATTTAGACTAAATATGCATTATCACCCTTAGACATATTGCTTTGGGTATCCCAACATATATCCTGCATTCAGTTCTAATTATACGAGTAGTGAACTCTTCTATTTACAGAAAGGGAAGCTGGTCAGAAAACATTTTTTTTTTCCCTTTTTGGCTACAGGAGTCCTTCTGACACAAATACATTAAAAGCTTCTATATCAGTTGATTTATGTTGAAAGCCCAGCTTTAGCTTCAGGGTTATGTTAACTGAATCTTATTGAAGCCATTCCTGTTAGCTCATCAACACTGTGTTTCCTCAGCAAAGAGGTTTCACAGCAAAACGCTGCTGTAACTTCCCATAAGATCTTTTCTGTCATTCCCAGGCAGGCTCTGCTCTGGAACTGATACCTGATGTACAGAGAAGGGGGGGACCAGAGGCCATCACAGCTTACCATATTTTCCTGTTTTGCTTTTGCTTTACCAGGCTAGTGAGGGCTTTTAGTGCCTGTGCTCAGTCAGGCTGAGATTTGCCCATCAACAATTTACAAGAGCAATCAGTGACTGGACAAGGCAGAATAGATTCAAACTGAAAGAGAGTAGGTTCAGATTAGGTATTAGGAAGAAATAGGCTTTACTGTGAGGGTGGTGAGGCACTGGAACAGGTTGGCCAAAGAAGCTGTGGATGCCTCATCCCTGGAAGTGGATGGATGGAGCTCTGAGCAACCTGGTCTAGTGAAAGCTGTCCCTGCCTGTGGCAGAGGGTTTAGAACTAGATGATCTTTAAGGTCCCTTCCAACCCAAGTGATTCTATAATTCTATGATCTTCCACCCAATCCCCAGTATGTGAGAGAGGTGAGCAGGACAGTCCATAGGGGTCCATCTCCATTCAGATGGTAGACAGTGAAGAGAAAGGATAGACCTGCAATGCAGATGTAGGGAGAGAAGATCTTGACATACCCTCAAATATACTGCAGACCTACAAATACCACATTTGGGATGAAAACATATCTATTATATATATAATATTTCTGTAATACTTATTTATACAGATATAAATATACAAGAGATAAACTCTTAGCAGTCATTTGTAATATATTAGCTACTTCCTGGCTCAGTGCCCTTTATGTCATCTATAGCAAAAGGAAGGAGAGAATCAATGCAAAGAAAAAGCTCCTGACAAACTTGGATTTTAATGTCTTTTTTTCCCACAAAGCAGACATGTGTGTTCTGCAGCCTGGCAGAAGACCTAGAGCAAATTCTGGAGGACAAAGGAGAAAACCAAACAGTGGTTTAAATTAGCAAACCACAGATTTATACTCAGCATACACAGTTAGAACAAAAGTGAAAGCTTAGGGAGAGGATTCAAAGGGCGAGAAGACTGTTTTTCCAGAAGCATGATAAAGACTTGCCTGCAGCCTGGAAACACGTTCAGATCAGGAGCACCCAGCTCCCCACAGCTGCTATATTTATAGGACTAAAATTATTTTCTGCAAAAACTTCAGACAGGTTGATGTGGTATCTGCAGTTACAGTCCAGACATTGCAAAGAAAATCTAGGTGTGTTGAATATAGACTAGTAATATCTCTTAGAGTGTGGGGAAAACAGTTATTTTGGGAAAAAAATATGTTTGTGGTCATTTCACCTGGTGGGAAGGGTTGAAAAACATGGGTTTAGTAATAGGGACTCAATTCAGTTGCCTAAGTAAGTAAATTACTGCCCTCAAAGTGTCTTACAGAGTTCTGTTTGACCCCATGTACTGTTCCAGTGGGGCATGGCTGTCCTGTAGGCCCCACAGTTTATCCATCAATGTATGTTAATGTCCCACATGCTAGTCAGGACTCTCTGGGTACCAGCAAAATGACCTTGATCCCTTGGTGTCATCAGCAGAGCACTCACCATAGCCAGACAGGCTCATGAGGACAAGAAAAGACAACAATAAATACAGAGATAGAAACTATGGGGAAAAACACCCCACAAATTTACAAGAAGCAGACAATAGCAAATGGATAAAATTTTGCTACTAAGTGTGACTTGAAAAAGTCAGAGCAAAGACCAGAACCCAGTGTTGTGTACACTGATATTCTAACAGAAGTTTGTACTGATGGATGCAGATTTGTCCCTTGGTCACGACCTGGGCTCAGAGGGCTGTGATGGGAGGCACACGGGGTCCCGGGCAACCTCTCTAGCTGACCCCGTTTTGACTGCACAGTTTGCAGGGTTTGTTCTGTGATTGCATGTGGAAAAAATTTACTTGCTCTCTCTAAGTTATGACTTCTTCTATCCAGAAGCATGACACAGCTGATGAGCATATAATTGACGTCATTGTCAAGGTATTTGCCAGAAATAGCATACTGATAATGGCAGTGGTAGACAATGGACCACAGCTTGATTCTTACAAGTTTAAAAATTAAAGCCTTTGCAAATCATGCCAAGGTTTTACTTCAAGTGCAGGATATTCAGTGTGTAAATGTCTTGTGGATAGGGGTGCTACAGCAGCTAACTATCTAAGGATGTTAAGGCATGCAGATTTTAGGAAAGCCAGATGTTTTGTAAAAAATACCTAAAAAGATGTGGAAGAGCTTATATGAATGACAGAGAAAAAAGAAGACCTGAGTGCCAACAGCCTATAAAATAGCCTGAGGAAAATCTGGAATGAGTTATACCAGAGGAATGTCTGTGAAGGGAAGAAAAGAAAGGGAAGATAACCACACAGAAAAAGATTCACCAGTGCAGGTCATTGAGAAGGACTAGTCAGAAATGTAAGATGTGATCTCTGAGAAAAGACACTATATAGCTAAGGGAAAGGTGGACATAAGCAGCCCATGACAGATGGTAACAGCTGAAAGATTGAGAAGGATATGAATAAATGAGAAATTTATTTAAGGAAGTACTCTAAAGAAGATGCAATCACATCTTCAGTAAACTATTTTTTAAGAGAGTCTTCCTCAAGGGGATTTCTGAGAAGAAATGGCATGGAAGAAAGATTGAAAACTGTGAAGACTCCAACCTGAAAAGGAAGGAAGGAAGGAAGGAAGATTATGCAACGGTTGTTCAGTCTATGACAGATTCTTGGAGAATAAAAGAACTCATCTTCCCCCTGGGTCAGGAAGATAAAGACAAAGCAGAAAAGATTCAGATGCACACACAGAAATGAAGTTTAATTTTTTCAAGTACAAGATCTGAAAAATGGAAAGGTGTAAAAGAATTTGTCCATGGAAAAAGAAAAACTGTCACAGGACACATGCCAGATTCATCTTTGCATTTGAACTGAGACGGCCACAAAACTGAGAAGGTGTCTGGGGAGTCTCAACTGTTGGAGCAGCCGGGATTCAAGAATCGCTTCCTGACAAAGGTCTTTGTCCCAGGATCCCTTGCAGGGGACAGACTGTTACTGAGACTGTAATGCTAACTCTGCCTGTTGAAGTCTTCATAAGAGGAATTTTGCTGGATATGAGACAAGGACAACCCAGCAAAATAAGGACAGATTCTGTGACATAGGTAATAAACAGAATAAGAAATCAATCAGTGAAGGATGAATAACAGTTTAAAATGCAGCAAAATGCATGTGCACAACAGCAGACTGAAAAGAAAAGAAAGAGCTTGGAAAAGAGCAGAAGATAGGTGGAAACAATTTTGTGAAGATAACAAGCATCATCATTAACCATGCTGGTATCACTATCTTCATTAGCCAAAAATAAACGCCAAAAGCAAACCTGCAAAGATGGATTGGATTTGAAGAATTAGGCACTCAGGAGAAGTCTGGACTTCCTCCAGCTCCATTCAACAGTCAAAGGTGTGAGCAAGATAAAAAGCAGACACTAGTCAATGCTAAGGAGTGTTACAGATGCCAGAATGTGAAACAAGAAGACCAAAGACAAAGAACTACAGGAGTAAGACACACAAAGTCTACAGCCAGCTCAGGTGAAACTCCCTACCCCAGCTCACCATGTTATTTGAAGGAAATGCTAGCACAAGGGGGTTGAGGGAGAATTTCATACAGAAGTTTTTCTAGTCTGTGGTATTACCTAAAAAGAGATGAACCAAAGGTGGCCTAATTCAATGGCCAAAACTCTTCTTGAAAGATGGGGCATTTTTTCTGTGACTCCACAGGCCACACACTTCTGGAGACCAGAAGCTGAACGCCACAGATAAAACATAATTTGTCAACTTTGCTGAAGACATTTTGCAAGAGCCCACAGTGAAAAATAGAAACGGAGGGGAAGATACTTTCTTTTCAGCTGAGGTCCTGCCTTCTTCCTGTGCAAAATATCCCCTTTCCATGGTGATAGACCAAAGGAACCTCCTCTTTACAGAGTATACCAGGACAGAGTATCAAGCATCTATCCTAACCTAACTGCCCAGCAGTTAGTGCATATTAAGTGTTGTGAGACAGCTTGTCTACCCTTGCTGATCCCAGAGCAGAAGGCTTCTAGTCCAGCAGTGTTTGCTGACACACTCTGCAAATTCATCACACCTCTCTTCTCCCTGCAGCCTCACACAGATCCAGAACAGGAAGCTGATCTGTTCCTGCATGTAACTACCCTAGTAACTCGTAAGGACTTAAATCAGACATCCAGGGCATGAAGAGGACATGTCAACAATGATACCTGATCTCTGAAGGCAAGTTTTTAAGATTCAATCCCATGGGTTTGCAGGTGATGTGACAGACTGAAAACATCAAATGAAGGTTGTGAGATTTTTGTCCATGCTAATTCCCAGCTCTGGTGTAGTCATAACCTCAGAGAAGTGCAGCTCCACTGTCCAGAAACTCTGACAGTGTTAACAGCATCTCCAGAATTTGCAGGTGAACTCTGTAACCCAAACATCTAATACTGGAGAAGGTTACTAGGAACACCTTCCCAGCTCAGGAGCAGGTTGCTGCTGCTGCTGCCTGGAACAGGCTAACCTAAACAGAGCAGGTCAGTGGCTAACCAGCCCACTGATGGCAAATCACCTGTGGTATTACTGTGGAACATCAGTCACTTGATTAAGACATAGAGCTGAAAACTTGCTGTAAACTATGTAAACAGCAGCATGGGAGCGTTATTCTATGATACAGACTGGGACATTGAATGATAACAGGAGAGTAACTTTGTGAGTTCACATGCTAAGTGGTAAAGGTGCTTCACATTCACTGCAGAGGAAAGCACACACAAGGATCAAACTGCAGCTGAGACATTGCCTGCTCATATCTTTGCTTGTTTTCAGTAACAGGAACATCTACATATACTTCGAACATCTACATATACTTCATGCCAGGACACTCAAATTTGCAAATTTTCCTGAACATGATGGTAGGGCCATAGTAATAACTATTTATTAACATTATCAACAGCAATGTGCAGGGATAATGTGTATATGTGTATGTAGAAGGGAAGGGGAGCAGGGAGTAGCTCAAGAGCCTGTAGTCCTCTTCTCCCCATAAGCACTACCTGGTTTAACATGCACTCCAGGACACCCAACACTAGAATGTTCTTGTGGCTGCACTTCCATCTCCAACAGCAGCTGCATTCAGCCACAGCTCAAAGGACTCAGTCTGCATCTGCATTCATTGAGGTGCACACACTGGCCAAAAGCCTTCTGGTAAATAAGTGTGAAACCAACTTTGTTGGTAGATGAGGAAAACAGAGTATGAAACTTTGCGTGTTTCTAATTTCCTATATAACTTGACAATATGATTTTATTTTTTTTTTTTTTAAGATGAGGGTTAAGGCAAAATTGAACTAGATTTGCAGAAATATTGAGCAGTGACTCTTCTCCAGAAGTCATGAGCAAAATTTCCACTGTGTAAAATCCTAGTATTATTATGTGTCCTTTACAGATTAGTTATGCCAAACAGAATTTTGGTTAGATTTTCAGGAGCAGGCATGGGTTACTGTAGTTCGCTGTAGGTACTCCTGTCTTGAAAACATTGCACCAATATGAATTAATTCACTTGAAAGAGTAGAAAAGTTCACCAAGCACATTTGTTAATTGACAAATATAATCAAATAAGGTTAGTGGTGATGTTTGGGCCAAGAATTTCAGAAAACTAAAAAAAAAAAAAAAAAAGAAGGCATGTTTCTGTAACAGCCCTTTGAGCAATATGGTAACTCTCAAAAATATTGACTGATTTCTTCAGGCATGCTTCTAGAAATACTAAAACGCCATACTTCTCCTAGTCACAAGTCTTTTAGTCTACTTACCATCTTCCTACAGCTTATTTTTTACTTTAACCTTTTACTTTCAAAGTTAACAGTTGTTCAGAAATAGGGTTTAATATATTCAAGATTCAAATAGTTCATACTAACAGAGTTAATCCTGCATTTTTGTTTTCCCACATGAACATTTGTTCGTGGCTTTTATGTCTGTTGTAGATTTAAAATATTGGCTTTGATACAAAACATGCATTATTTATGAGAGA
>NW_020955571.1:560339-562254 GCF_003031625.1 Empidonax traillii
ATCCATCTACGTCCTGAGGACCTCGCTGCCACCGTCCAAGCGTGCTTGGCCCCGGCAGATGAACCTCAGGATTAAAGGGTGGGCTCAGTTCCGCGCACACTGTGTCTCACCTAAAAAATCCAATGCGCAGGCTGGAAGGTGGAAAGACCTTCCCCGGTTCTTCGTTCGCGAAGAGACTGGCCATTAGTCAAACAAGTTATTTGCGTTTTTCATCAATTGTTACTCTTCTATACTCTAATATATCAATAGCTGTATTTGACTGTTTAAAGGTTTACATCCTGGAGAAGCTTTTGATTAGGAAATATCGGGGTAAAAAATCAGATTTAAGAAAAAAAAAAAAGGCTAAAAATTTTTGCTTTCGGTCATCTGAACATTAAACTTGCCTTTTCCATTCTGCTGTACCTCCATAGTTAGAGAAAGTTTGTTGTTCCAAGTCAAGATGCCCCATTCTTTCCCACAGTCACAGAAAGATGGGCAAACTACATCTTCCGTAACATACCAGCCAGGGCAGTCAGAGGGACAACTCTGTGCTGCAGTGAGAGGAACACCAGCCAAATGGAGATACCGTGACAAAATAAAAAAATTGCCAATAAAATTTCAACTTTTTCCAGAAAGTACATTTTCCAATGTAGAACAGAAGTTTCTAGCCAGCCCTAATCACTTCAAAAAACATAGACTGCTTTCTCGTCATAATCAGGAAAGCGTTGAACAGAAGTATGAAGTTGGTTTCTTCCCATTCCCCCATGCATCTGGAAAACAGATCCTGGGTAAATGACTAACTATAAATGAGGGAGGAGAGTGCAACCTGTCTTCTGCAGTACTTTCCCTTGTGCAAAGGACACATTGGGGCATAGAAATTCTTGACTTCAGGTTAGTCCAAATCCATGCAATGACTAGGGGAGTTAGCCAGGAACCAAAGATGAAATAAACTTCACCCTTCAGGTATAACAGTACTGTACCTCCAGGAAGGTTGGGATTCACTGCCCTGTGTATTAACTTTATTTATGACTCAGAATACTTCTTTGAACCAGTTTTGGAAGCAAGCAATTTAAGGGTTGATCTGTATTTAGGGTTGTGTCAACAAAGCAATCCAGCTTTACTGAAAGATTACCCAAGAAAGCCTCTTGAAGTGAATTCATGAAATTAGATTATTTTACAGCCAGACACAGCTAGAGTCAATGATTTATAGTAATTTACTCATTGTTCCACAGTCAGGATGCCACTGCGGAAGGAAGAAAACAATAGAAGAATCTGAAACAAGTAGTACCCAATTAAAAAATGAATATATAATGCCTGTTGACCTGAAATGAACATTTAATTCACACTAGTGCAGCTTTTTAATTGATTAGAAACAGTAACAAATTCAGTTTTCTATCACACACTAGTCTATTCATGTTCTCACCCCATTGCAGCAACACCCAATTGCTTTCCTGTACTGTATTAAGCAACACATCCTTTGTTCTCCCTTCCTCTGCCCCAGGGGAGACGTTTGTAGGATGATTTGCTTTGATAATTTGGATGCTTTTCTTTAATGTATATGTTGCAATGTATTTATGTCATAAAGGCAGGTTAAAGCACCTTGTTTACATGTGGATGATGATGTTTGCGATAGTCTTAGCTCCTGAGGGAATTAATTCCATAGTCTTGGACCCGACTTTGAAAGTTTTTAACCTCCTGCACAGAGTATATTAAGGCCAAAGAGTAAATATTTTTTCCTTGATTTTCATCTTGTTTTTTCACCTTGAGCTTTGGCCCATCTTCTAGACCACTGGTTTTGAAAGTGAAGTGTGTGCACCCAAGGGGTATGCAAGACAATCCACCGGGATGCAGCAAGAAAATACATTTTGTACCATTAATAAATAAATAGATAAAATTTAAAATGTACTTCATTAGCTTATCCTTCTTTAACTTCTAT
>NW_020955571.1:562275-783339 GCF_003031625.1 Empidonax traillii
TTCAAAGTTAACAGTTGTTCAGAAATAGGGTTTAATATATTCAAGATTCAAATAGTTCATACTAACAGAGTTAATCCTGCATTTTTGTTTTCCCACATGAACATTTGTTCGTGGCTTTTATGTCTGTTGTAGATTTAAAATATTGGCTTTGATACAAAACATGCATTATTTATGAGAGATTGGACAAGAGGCAAGTTGCTAGTATATTTCCTGAGCTATTACACGCAATGTTATGGAAATGTTACTAAAGTGCCCTACTTCACAGTCAGATCAGCCTCAAAAGAAGCATTTAATACCTGAGAAAAGTTAAGTGATAGGTTTATGCAAAACTTGTCAGGAAAGATCTTGGTTTACATCAAGCTAAATTCAGACTCCCTTCCTTGAAGAAATTGTGAAGTGTCATTATCCCTTTTCATCCTGTTTTATGATCCCAAAGAAAGCTGACATTTCAACATTTCCTACATGAAGCCAGCACTTAGTCATCATCAAGGATAAGACTTCAGCAATAGGCAAGACACAAACTTGTAAAGTGGGTCCAGAGGAGGCCACAGAGATGATCAGAGGGCTGGAGAACCTCTATTGTGAAGACAGACTGAGAGCTGGGGCTGTTCAGCCTGGAGAAGGCTCCAGGGAGACCTTAATGTGGCCTTTCAGTACTTAAAAGTGGCTTACAAAAAAGATAGTGTGAGACTTTTTAGCAGGGTCTGTAAGTGACAGGACAAGTGGCAACATTTTTAAACTGACTGGTAGGTTTAGATTGGATAGAAGGAAGCAAATTTTTATGAAGAGGTTGATGATACACTTGAACTGGTTGCCCAGAGAAGCTGTGGATGCCCATCCCTGGAAGCGTTCAGGGCCAGGTTGGATGGAGCTTTGAGCAACCTGGTCTAATGGGAGGTCTCCTGACCCATGGCAAGGGGGTTGGAAATGGACAACCTTTAAGGTCCCTTCCAATCAAACCATTCTATGATTCTCTGAATCTATTAACAGAAGTAAATTCTGCCGCAGTTTTATTTATTGCTGTACTAGTCAAACAAGTTGCCCCGCCCGCCCAGGGGTGGGAGGGGAGGGGCGGGGAGGGGGGACGGGACGACCCCCCCACTCTGGCCGGCTGCGCTCCCCTCTTTCCTTCCTCCCGACTCCCCCGCGCCGAAGGGGCTGCAGCGCGCCCGCTCCGCTGCCGGAAGGAGGGAGGCAGGGACGGGGGACGCGGCGGGTCCCGGGCAGCGGCGGGGCGGGAGCGGCGGTACCGTTATCGGCACGTGCCGGCGGGGCGGGGCCCGCGCGGGCGGAGGCGCGAGGCGCGGCGGGAGCGGTCCCGCCGCGGGACGGGAGCGGGAACGGGAGTGGGTCCCCGTCCAGCCGGGCTTGGGGGTTTAGGGAGGACGGCGGGCAGGAGCCGTGGGGCGACCCCACCGAGTGACCCCCGTGGGTTACAGAGAGTCACAGTATCGGTCAGGTTGGAAGGGACCACAGTGGGTCATCTGGGCCAACCTCCTTGCCCAAACAGAGCACAGGATTGCTTCCTAGAGGGTTCTTGAATATCTGCAGTGAGGGACTCACCACAATCTCTCTGGGCAACCTGTTCCAGTGCTCAGTCACCCACACAGTAAAAAAGTTCTGCCTCATGTTCAGGTGGAACATCTTGTGCATCAGTTTCTGGCCATTGCCTCTTGTCCTATTGCTCGGCAGCCCCCGGTGGTCCAGGGGAAAACACACTGCACTGTCACTGCAGAGACCCGGGTTCGATTCCCGGTCGGGGCCCCTCCCCGGGCAGATGGAGCTCGTTAGCCCATAAGGCAATCCATCTACGTCCTGAGGACCTCGCTGCCACCGTCCAAGCGTGCTTGGCCCCGGCAGATGAACCTCAGGATTAAAGNCCTGCACAGAGTATATTAAGGCCAAAGAGTAAATATTTTTTCCTTGATTTTCATCTTGTTTTTTCACCTTGAGCTTTGGCCCATCTTCTAGACCACTGGTTTTGAAAGTGAAGTGTGTGCACCCAAGGGGTATGCAAGACA
This sequence comes from Empidonax traillii, assembly GCF_003031625.1. Classification (NCBI taxonomy): domain Eukaryota; kingdom Metazoa; phylum Chordata; class Aves; order Passeriformes; family Tyrannidae; genus Empidonax; species Empidonax traillii. Next base: position 564,297 of record NW_020955571.1, read on the forward strand.
ATCCACCGGGATGCAGCAAGAAAATACATTTTGTACCATTAATAAATAAATAGATAAAATTTAAAATGTACTTCATTAGCTTATCCTTCTTTAACTTCTATGTTTGTGTATGTTTTATGAATGTGCATAATACATCATGACGATATTACATATATATAATTTATAAATAAAAAATATAAGTGTATCAGGGATGTGTGCTCAAAATTTTTTTAGTGATAGAGGTACATAACCAAAACATTTTGAGGCCACTGTTCTAGACAGCATTTGCTCGATGACAGCATCTTAATAACACAGACTGAGATCCCAAGTTTCAATCAGTGTTCATAAGTCAGTGCAAAAGAAACACTAATATATCTCTGTTGGGCTTGCCTAAAGTACTGCTGGTTTTGTGAAGGGTTGCTACAACTTTCCTATACTACATGGATTTCCCTGGTGCCAAGAATCTCCTGCAGAAATAGCGTGTAGCTGCTGTCTAACCAAGAGGTGTAAGAAATATGAGAATGGGGCAGTACAGCTCTGCCAGGAGTCTCTTGGCCAGGGATGATTAAACATTGCTGGCTTCATGAGCTCCTATTTGGGTATCAGCAAGAAACCCAGAATTGCTCCCAAGCTGTGGACTGAACGGACTGTGAGATTGTGCATTCATACCTAGAAACTGCAGTGGACATGCAAATTCTTCAAAACAAATTTCTGTAAGCACCTCTTCTGTCTTGCAGAGACCTCTGATTCAAGAGCTCATATGTTTACGTCATGTCCTTGAAAAGACAATCGAACTGCTGATGTGAGTGTTGATGTAGCAATGATCATATAATGCTTTAGCATTAGCACCTGCTTTTGAAAATGTAGCCCCCCTAGATTAAATCAAATTGGTACAAAGAAGCCACATATAATTTTGAAAATCCACACATATAGATGTGTCTGTGAGGCTTTTCTAGAAGTAGCCACTTTGATTCAATCTCAATACTACTATACCCTCATCTATTCTCTTGCACACAAAAACAACAAAATGTTTTCCAGTTTACTTAAATCTTCCAGGAAAACCTTGTAGTTACTTGGAGGTAAGCCTGAAGTTTTCCTGACTAAACCAGGATTTCACAAAGCATCAGAGTTCACATTTTAGCAATTTTTAAAAAATGGCCAGGGGAGGGGGGAGGAGTTCCAAGTGAAAATAAGAGATGCCTTTCAGAAACACCCCTTTGGCAACAATGTTCCCCACAGCGACACAAGGTTGTTAAGATTCAGTAGATTAGGACCACTGCTTGTCCATACCAGGAAGAAGAGGAAGAAGAGGAAAATAAAGGATGTTGAGCAAGAACACTTCAGAGAGGCACTTGAAATGCTGATGCTTCTGGGACACGCTCCAGATCCATGCCATAGTGAAGGGACCAGTCAACAATATTTCGGCAACACTTTCCCAGGCCTAAAGAGGGTGTCTGAGGTGGCCATGAGTACTTCTATGGCGATTCTAATTTGGATAGGTGAATGCAATAGGTGTAAGGTCATTGACACTGGATGTGGGAACCCCTTGTAGCACTGTGTGTGGAGTGTGCTGGCACAGCTGAGGGCTTTGATGGTTTGAGGAAATGTACATTAGGGAGAAGGATGTCACATGGGCAATGCAATGGCAGTGTTGCTGTGGACTCCCTCCCTTGCTTGCACTAGCCTGCTCTGGGAAAAGAAAACAGGACCATTAGGTCAGGAAGTGGCAGGTGAAGGGGGCAGGGGACCTTTGTAAGGACAAAATGGAGTGTCAGGGCCCTGAGCCCACTCCCATTCTCCCAGGGGTTTGGCTGCCCGAACTCAGGGCCAATTCAATCACAGTGCAGCTGGCGACTTTGGGGAAATAACATTCTGTAGTGAGCACTAATAACATTTGAGAGTGCTAACCCTGTTTCTTACTGGCCTGGCATTAGCATCTTCGCAGCAGATTTCCCTCAGTTTAAGGAATTTTTGTTTAAATTTGATTTTTTGAGAGATTAAAGATATCCTGTACAAAACATTTTAAATAATCATTTGAATTCCCTCCAGCAAATATAAGTTAGAATTATGACTGCTGTAGAGAATTGCAGGATTAGCAAAGTGTGCCACAATAAATTGGTTTGTGTTGTTTCCTCATCTCCTCCCAAAATAGGGATTCACTAACATTGTCCTGCAAGGAGGACATTTTAATAAGCAAAATTTTCAAGTTTCACTCCTGTTCACCACTGCATGGACTAACTCCTCTGAGTTGAGATTCTGTGGCTCATGATAACTCTTAATGACATCTCGGTAATTATTATGAGGAAGGCTTAATGCCTTCAATGAACTTTGGTAACTTAAGACAAAGAGTACCATCAGCCCACTGGCGGACTTAGAAATAAGAAAAATGTGTAAGATCATCTAGAAAAATGAGAGTCGGAAAGCTGCCTAAAAGGAGAGGGATACACTAGATTACCCAAAGCCAGCAGTGTTAGGAGAAGGCTGTAACCTGACTAAACAGGCACTGATCAAAGTCACAGGGAAAGTTGTTTAAGTACCCAGAAGGGCTTCATTCCCTCCTTGATCAGTGTATCTTTGATAGCTAGTTCACCGCCTGATAAAGCACATCTGAAGACTGAAAAATACAGGACTACTATGAAGGCCCATCAAAGAAACAAAAGACATGAAAGAGTAAGAATGTACTATTTTTTCAGTCAGGTAAAGGTCAAAATCCAGATGCTTTTAGAGCTGACCACCATTCAAAATAGACACCTAACCCAGAGACAGACAAAGGGATCAGAAAGCTGTGAATAAGACAGAATAAAAAAAATCTTCTGTAGAAACATGTTTCATTACTTTAAAAGAGGTTGAAGCTAAGAGAGGAAATGCCTTGCATTTGATAAGGCTAACTGGCCAAAGCTGTAGCCATAGGAATACCAAAAAAAATCACTTCATCACCTGAGCACTTGGCCCTAAAGAGCGAGAAGATTTCCACCTCCAGCAGCATAGTTCTGATCAGCCCTTCCGGTTCTACTTCAGAAAAATAATAATCTGTTTAGCAAAATCCTATGTCTTCTCTATGAAAACACACTTATCTAGAGGTAAACACAGGTTTGAATGCTTCACTGGAAAAAACAATCATTTAGGCTGCAGGTGCCTGGCTGTGTTTAAACAAATAGCAGTGCTGTCCACGTGTAGAATAAAAAAAAAAATGGGGAAATTGAAACAACAAAAAACTATGTGAAGAAACGCAAAGTGATGATGCAGCTAGAGGAGAAGGCTGTACAACAGAAAGGACACACCTGGAAAGGGGCTGGCAAGGACATTTGTTCACAGCCAGGCAGACAAAACTCATCTCAGAGGCCTTTAGGCAGCTGGATATCTCTAGATTTAATAGTAATGGGAAGTCATGCACTTGATGACCATAAGAAAATGTTCAAACTGGAATGAAGGCTGACCTCACTCTGTGATGTGAACTTTCCCCAGTGGTGTGAAATCACCATTGACACAGCCCCAAAACACACCATCCCTTGGATGAGGGGCAGCAGTGCCACCCTGCCTCCAGGTGCTGCCCATGTATCTGGCACCCTTAAAAGGAATAGCTCAAGTTCTGGACAGGAAAATGATGGATTTAATTCTGCAGGACTAATCATTGATACTCACCTATTACAACTTTTTACATTGTTTTGTTGAATAAGAAGGTATCAACACCTCCAAATGCTTTCAAATGGTTTTGTAGTGCCAGAGCGATACAGAAGTACTTAGTCAGTATAAAAGAGACTTAAGCCAGGAATGTGTAACAGAAAGAGCGTGGACCTGTCTGGAAGAGCTACAATACCCACAGTGCAGGCAGACTCAGTCATGTGCTGGCACTCAGCTCGCAGACAGGTGTGCCGGTCGCTGACATTATCATTCTTCCAGTTGTTTCTTACCACTCCTCTGCCGAGAGTTTCCACCCCCGCAGCTCTGTTGGCAGAAGGAATTAAGTAAGCGCTCCCTCGTGTGCTTCCAACAAGTCAGATGGATTAGTCAACAAAGAGGGTTTAAACCAACCTGCTCGCTTTGCCTGAAGCAAATGAAAGTGCTCTTAAATAAACCCTGTTAGCACTGTTACCAGCAGAGCTACAGCAGGAGTAACTACAGCATCAAAGGGGAAGCATGTAGGTGCAAACTGGCAAAATCTTCAAATGGCACAGTCAGGTCTGGAACACAGTTAAGCCTGTCCACAGCTCTACAAGTAAGCACAAGCCATAGCATCTTACATGCACAACACCTGTCCATGTGTATATTTTGCTCTGCAGCACAAAATAAAGTTAATGCAATTACACCGAAAATTCTTCCACTGTGGGCTAAATTAAGGCACATTATCTTGTATTCACTGTATACTAAGAGCATATGAAGGAAGAGGTATCAGACAATGGATGGTAAGTTTTAATTCATAATACCTTCTTAAGCTTAGAGTGGTTAGGAAGGTATTATGACTGTGCAAAGTATGCAAGGTATGACGGTGTAAAAATAAGCAATTGACCTGAAAAAAGTTATGACTTACAAAGCAATTCCAAGAGGAATTACTGCACAGACTCAATTAGAATTCAGTTTACCTCAGAAACAGGCACCAATTTTAGTCCAAACATTCTGTTGGTATTTACAAATTTTGAGAGTTTTTACTGTCGGGAATTACTACTTCAAGTTTTCTCCAATTGCAATCTGGAAACAAAGACCATTACGTGACCAGGTATGCCTGTGCCAGGTTGGACAGAAATTAATTCCCAGCACACACAAGCCTTCCCAAGGCACTCAGTGCTCCCTAGGCAGCTGAACCAGTGCCGCCAAAACCTGCTTTGGTATGTCTTCTTCAGTGATATCTGAGCACACAGCGTAACCAGAACAGCAGACTAAGGATGGCATCAAGGTTTCTGAGTCGTTCCTTGTGAACTTCAATTGTTGTACTCTCTTCCTGGTACTTGTTCTGTGCAGCAGCACCGTTCAAACTACAAAGTGAGAGCTTATACTATTTATTTTCTGCTATGATCTATTTTTCCACTTCTGCCATATCAGGACAAATGTGCAGTTGTTCCTGCCCTGGTATAAGGCTTCAATTCTGATACACTCACTTTGCTGTGTGATCCCCACAGCAGATGAGCCTATTCTGCAGAGAAATTATTTTGCTTGAGAGACAAGAGCACCTTCTCTCCTATCAGTAAACTAGCTTCAAAAATCCCTCAATGTGCGTATTTGAAACAAAACTTTCATATGTTCAAGATTATAGATATCCATACATACAAAAATCAGATTAGTGAGACTTGAACTTGGAAAAAATCCTCCTTACTGTATGAACAGTCATTGCAGAGATGTGCTCTGCAGCAACCCATGGGTTTCAGAAGCTATCTTGGAAGAGTCAGCCTCATCAGGAAAGTGTTTCTTAAGTCACAACAGGAATTGCAGGACAAAAAATCTTTCCAGCTATAATGTGTTGTTCATATCAGTAGAAATTTGTTGAAAATACTTATGATTGGTATACACTGGAATCGTGCAATGTCTCTCATGGCATAACCTATTTCTCACTGATTTCTGTAAGAGACACATCAGACTTCAAACACTCTCCTCAGCTGCAACAAAAGGAGACACTGGATGTGTGTAACAAGCTCACTAACCATGGTGGGAGGGTTGGAACTAGATGATCCTTAATGTCCCTTTCAACCCAAACCACTCTATGATTCTGTGGACAGCACACAGGTATCAATCAAACAAACATAAGAATTTAATACTGAGAGTCTTACAAAGAGGTTTATCATCTAAAAGCAAAAGATGCTACTCTTTGTGTAGGAGCTTGCAATTTGTTCACTGAAAACCCAACTCAGCAAAATATACAGACACACATTTAAATGTTTTGGTAGAACGGGTTTTAAGTAGCATGAAATATGGAATTGATTAGTGATGATATTCACCACAAAGGAGTTCTATAAACCATTCTCCCCAGATATATTTACAGCTGGAGTGATAAACAGAATATTATGTGATGCTCACTGCCTTTCACAGCATTATATCCATTTAATTACTTTTAAATACTGGACAAAACAAAAACAAGTGACAAGTGATGCCTTCCTAGACTGTGTCCCCTCCACAAAGTACTGCCCGCGACTGGCAACTGCATAGTTTTTGCAGCCACACTGCAGTAGTGTATATAGCATTAATGTATTATTAATTCCCTCATCTCATGCGAGCTTTTCATTTGCAGAAAGCTGAAACAGTTTATGATTCTTTCCTAATGAACAGTGGGAGAATTCTGTGTCTTTCTGTGACACAGGAGAAAGAAGAAAGAACTAAAGGACTATCAGAGACATAAGGAAGCTCCATGTTGCATCTGGAGAATTAGATTTCTGACTGAAAAAAGCTGCATTTGCCATCTACAGGACCAGGACACTTAACCAGTAAAGAATTCTTTCCTACATTGTCCCATTAAAGAACAGAAAAGCAAAGAGATCCTGGCTGTTGTCCAAAAGTATGAACTTCAGCAGTAAACACTACTGACTCTGAAGTGACAGTGGATGAAAAAGGTATGTTAAAAATTACCAGGAGGTGTACACCAATGGTTATTTTTTAATTATGAACCTAGTAGCACGTGGGTTTGACAGGGAAACTGAAAACCAATTGATGAAGAAGATGAAAATTGTTTCTACAAAATAAATGCATTTTTGCTACAGCACCTCCAGATGCTTTTTGAAATATTTTGTCCTATCATGAATACAAAATAGAACCTAATTTGAAAAAAGTAGTCTGAAAATGAGAATTTCTGCCATGAAGATTAAGCAGTTGGTAATTTTTTGCAAATCACTCAATGACAAAAAAAGCATTATACAAAAGTTAGGACAACCTGCAGAGACCTGCGTCCATGAAGATACTCAGTAAAATGGTAGTATTAAATAGATCAATGCAACTGCAATTCTGGTGCAACAGAGCCATTACAGGGGAATTAAATCATCCACAATGATTCGGTTAAGTTACCTTTCCTGAGAGCACTGCACAGCAGTGAAATTCCTTGTAGCAAGGTGACAACAAAAGCATGATGAGATTATTTGGGAAGAGCTATTGCAAAAAGTCTTCTCAGCAAACAGTCCAAGGGAGTCTGGACACCCCAAGAGGGTGTCCCTGAGCAACCTACTGTAACTTTGAGGTTGGCCCTGCTTTGAACTAAGTGAACTCCAGAGGCTTCCTCCAATCTAAATTATTTTATGATTCCGTATCGATCCAGTAGCACTGTAGATTACCTGCTATAATCAAATAACACTTCCTTGCACTTCAGAACAAGGACCCTACAGCTCATTATCCTATCATTCCTCCTGTGTACTTGGCAGTTCATTCCTGGATGCCCACTGGGTACATGTTTAACAGACCAGTCATGGGTGCACTTTATGTCCTCCAAGATCACAAGCAGTTTGCTCTGTAAATGTGAATCCCAGCAGGGATTCTTAATGCAAACTTTCTGTGTACACTCACTGCTATCTGCACCAATTGAAACATATGAGAAATAATCTACACCACCAAACATTTCTTTAAAAACAATACAAACCAGGCAAGAAATTCTAACACAGGTTTGTCAGCTGACAAACGCCAACAGGCAAGGATCAAGTACCACAGGAATGCAAAAACGTCAACACATCACCAAACCTAAAAGTTTATGAAGTACGAGTCTGTTTTGTAATTTATGGAGGCTGTATCATGGGAACCCTTCCCTTCAATGGACCCAGAGATGAATCATTACCTCCACCCTGTGCCCCAGCGAGGCATGGCAAATTTAAAAATGCTTTTCTCTCCCTTCACAAGTCTGTCCCCTTGCCCAGATTTAGACCACCTCTGCTCTTCTCATGGAAATCTGATACTGCCTTTTACAGTTTCTCTGTTTCTCCATGACTGACTCTCCCCTCCTCTCCTCCCTAGAATTTTAGAAAGACTTTCTTAATCTTTCCAGATTATAAATTATGTTCTACAAAATATCTCCTTTTCCCAAGTAACTCTTTGGAAGAAAGAAATCATTCTTCTTTACAGAATTTTTATAGTACGCTTGCAAAGATTTCTCAAATCTTTAAGTCCAGCTCAACTCTCTCTCTACATATTTCCAGGCCAAGACACAGGGGTATATATTTTTTTACTACTAAATATATTACAACATTACACGACAGCGACAACACCACACTTCTTCAGCTGGAAGATTCCATCACCCTCCCTCTCGGAGATATTTTGTTTTCTATGGTACTGGGTCTGGCCAGGCTGGAGTTAATTTTCTTCTTAGCAGGCTGGATGGGGCTGTAGTCCAGACCTGTGGTTGCTGAACAGCATTTGCACAGCACTGGGACCTTTTCTGTTCCACCCCAGTGAACAAACTTGGGGTGCCAAAGAGGTGGGGAGGTGACACAGCTGAGCCAAGGAGAGCAGTGCTCCATGCTGTGTAACATTGCGCTCCGGCGTGGAACAGAGAGGAGGGTGTTTAGGAAAGTTAGCCACCTTTTTCTTGGGAACTGGGCGGGCATTGGTCTACCTGCAGGGGGTAGACAGCGACTGTCTGAACACCACTTGTTCTGTTTTCCTTCTCTGTTCCATTTCTTGACCTATGAGTCTTCTTGCTTTTCCTTTTCTGATCCCCCACACCACTGGCTGTGAGGGAAAAGCAAGCGAGCGGCAGTGCAGTTCTCAGTTACCTGATGGGCAAGTATATGAACAGAGGGTGCCGAGAGGATAGAGCCAAGTTCTTCTCAGTGGTGCCGAGCAATAGGACAAGAGGCAATGGCCAGAAACTGATGCACAAGATGTTCCACCTGAACATGAGGCAGAACTTTTTTACTGTGTGGGTGACTGAGCACTGGAACAGGTTGCCCAGAAAGATTGCGGTGAGTCCCTCACTGCAGATATTCAAGAACCCTCTAGGAAGCAATCCTGTGCTCTGTTTGGGCAAAGAGGTTGGCCCAGATGACCCACTGTGGTCCCTTCCAACCTGACCAATTCTGTGACTCTCTGTAACACACGGGGTCACTCGGTGGGGTCGCCCCACGGCTCCTGCCCGCCGCCCTCCCTAAACCCCCAAGCCCGGCTGGACGGGGACCCGCTCCCGCTCCCGCCGCGCCTCGCGCCTCCGCCCGCGCGGGCCCCGCCCCGCCGGCACGTGCCGATAACGGTACCGCCGCTCCCGCCCCGCCGCTGCCCGGGACCCGCCGCGTCCCCCGTCCCTGCCTCCCTCCTTCCGGCAGCGGAGCGGGCGCGCTGCGGCCCCTTCGGCGCGGGGGAGTCGGGAGGAAGGAAAGAGGGGAGCGCAGCCGGCCAGAGTGGGGGGGTCGTCCCGTCCCCCCTCCCCGCCCCTCCCCTCCCCTCCCACCCCTGGGCGGGCGGGGCGGGGCAGAAGGCGCGTGACGCCGAGCGGCCGAGGCGCGCGCCCGCCCCCCGCCGCCCCCCCTCCTGCTCCTGCTCCTGCCCGCCCCCCGCTCGCGCCCCCCCTCCCCTCCCCTCCCCTCCCCTGCGGCGGCGGCCGCGGCCGCGGTGCATTGTGGGCGCAGCCCGTTGTTCATTTGCCACCCGAGCCGATCCGGGGCCTGCCGGGACGGAAGCGCCGCCGCCGAGCGACCGAGGGGGATCCATTGTGGGCAGCCCCGCGCCCGCCGCCATCCAGGCCGGACCCGGCGCAGTGCAGAGGGAGCGAGCGGCCGCGCTTCGCCTCTCTCGGCCGCCGCCCCCGCGCGGCAGCCGGGCGCCTCCTTCCCCCGCCCCGTTCCCGCGGCGGACGGAGCGGAGCGCTCGGCCGGGCGGGGGGCGCGGGGCGCGCCCGCCATGTTCGCCGAGATAAACCGGCGGACGCTCGCGTTCCGCGGCGGCGGCCTCGTCACCCCCGCGGCGGCCGCTTCGGCGGCGGGGACCGAGGCCTGGGAGCGGCAGGACCCCGAGGCGCTGAACGGGCGCGGGGCGGACGAGGAGGCGGAGCTGGAGGGGCTGGAGGCCGAGGAGCTGGAGGCCGCCGCCGCCGCCGAGGAGAAGGAGCTGCTGCTGCCCCAGGACGCGGCGTCGCCCCCCGCCGCCGCCGGCCCTATGTTCGCCGAGAGGAACCGCCGGACTCTAGCCTTCCGCGGCGGCGGGGGGCTCCTGGGCGCCCACCCCGCCGCTAACAATGGCTGCGAGGCCGCGGCCTGGCCGCGGAAGCACTTCAATGGGCGGGGGGCGGACGAGGAGATGGAGCTCGAGGGCGCGGAGGGGCTGGAGCCGGAGGGGCTGCTGGAGGGCAAGGAGCTCGTCCAGGACGGGGGCTCGCTGAGTGACAGCAGTGACGATGAGGAGGACGGCGAAGGGGGCAGCCTGGGCGACGGCAGCGGCGCCGAGGGCGGCAGCTGCAGCAGCAGCCGGCGGTCGGGGGGCGACGGCGGGGACGAGGCGGAGGGCAGCGGCGAGGGGGAGAGCATCCGGCACTTCCCGCTGGCCAGGCCCAAGTCCCTGCTGCAGAAGCTGCACATCTCCTTCCAGGGCTCCTGGCTCAAGGAGTTCCCGTGGCTCTACTACTGCCAGGAGACCGGCCTCATGTCCTGCGCCTGGTGTACTGCAGCCGCGGCCGCCGCCGCGCCCCCCGAGCTGATCATGTCCGGCGGGCCCCTGCCCGGGGGGCACGACGAGCTCTGCAAGGGCACCCGCAACTACAAGCGCACCCTGCTGCTGCGGCACCACCTCTCCGCCGAGCATCGCCTCAACGAGCCCGGCAGCGCCGAGCAGGTACGGCGTGGCATGGGGATAGCCATGGGCATGGGCAGGGGGCGGTGGAGAGGGACGCGGGAGGTACCGGCTTCCCCTTTCGTATAGGTGGGGATTTTCCGTGCCCACGTGTGTGAATTTTTTTTTTACGTGGCTGCCCGTGGTGGTGGTTGTTGCCCGGCGGGCCGGGCACACCGCGGTGCTCTCTCTAGCCGTCTCCGGAGCGGCAGAGGAGCCTCCTCTCTCTGGGATTTTGGGCGGCTGTCCCTCTGGATGCGCGCAGGCACGTGGCACGCAGGCACACAAACACAGCCTGAGCCGTGGCTGTTCGTGGCTGTGCCCAGTTCCCGTTATCCGTCCGACGCTGGCGTGTGCCGCTTCCATTCGTTCATCTGTTTATCTCGTGAAGATAAACCGGCGATGTGGGAAAAAAAGTTGCGCAGGAATCCCAGTGTCACAGCACTGATTTAAATACGCTCGTTACAACTTCCTCCTGCGGTACGGGCGGAGGGAGGGCAGTGTCCGGCCAGCGACCGCCTGTGAAACTGGGACTCGCTAGCGTGAAATTGGAATTGCGCTGCCGCGCTTAGCGGTACGGCCGCGGTGCGCTAATCGGATAACTCCGTGTACTCGAGTTTCTCGCATTTAAATCTTTTTTTGCCGATTCGTTGCTTTGGATTGAGTTGCTGAGCAAGAAGTCTGCTGTCGCTTGGTGTGTGTTTGAGATAAACATGCGGTTTCCTGAAAGCCGTGTTACTATGCCAGGGCTCCTCTAACGCTTTAGGAGTAGTGAAACTCCTCACGTTCCCCGCTGAACTTAAAATCACCGCGTTTCTTGGCTGCTCTCAGGAATGAGGCAGGGCTTGCTCTAGAACATACGTGGATAAAAAGCCCCTAAAGAATACTCGCTCGGAATCCGCAGCCTTCTGCAGCCGTTTCTCCTAGGATGAAAGTTCATTCGCTCGATCGCCTCGCTGGCGTTAAACTTGCCTGCGGGCATTAGCTAGCGTGCTTCAGGTTAGGCCAGTCCTTGAATTGTTAGGCTGTTAGCCGGAATTAATCCCCTGTCGCTCCGTTTTTCCCCGTTTAGAACTCATTTTTAATTACGACACCCACCGTGGTTGTATAGCTTTGTCTGGAGCCTGAAATGTAACGCGGTAGTTAGATTGAGTTTATTGCTTGAGCGCTTTAAGGATCTCAGGGTACCTTGGACAAGAGCTGCGATTCAAATGTTTGGGTAGGATATCAGGATGACTGATAAAACGTTAGGTGAACGTAGGTTTTCTTAGAGCTACTTGGAAAAGGTATACAAGTTTTTTGTGAAACGGCTGCGGGACTGCAAGAAGAACCTTATGGTGCACAAACACAGGTTATCAAAAATACTATTTTTGGATTTATAAATGCAACATTCACCTTCGTGATTGATACTGCCTTGTCAGTGAGTGTGTTTCTAAGGCAGCTGCTGTTACTTTCATGGCAGTAGGTCGTCGTGATAGTTTCCTCCAATCTGGGTTTGCTATTCACTCTGCAGTGTTTTAGCCAAACACACTTTCAGTAACTTGTTTCTGATTATGAAACTTTCATTCTTAGTTTCTTTTACCTCTTTATATCTTCACAAATGTTAGTTTTTGCATAACGTTATCGCAGTATATTCCTTACTGTCTTGTTGCCTAGTTTCTGAGTTTGAGTTGTGAATGATTAACCCTGTAGAGGTATGTTCTGTCACAGTGTAGCCTCCTGTGTTAGTAGATGCTGCTGATTCCTACCCTACCACCTTTGGAAGTTTTTCACTCCATTTAAGGTGCATTTAAATAAAAACTATTCCAGGCATTTTCCCCTACTTAATTTACTAGTTTGCTCTTTTTGCCCTATCCCCAGTCTGCTGTAAAACTCTTAAATACCAGGAAGGTAGAACGGAGGACAGAATATTGGCTTGTTATCATGGTAACCTAAAAGTTAATGTAAGTATCTCTTTGAAGATTGTGTTTATTTGAAAATCTTTCATTGTCATGGGAATCTCTGTAAAAAATGAGCCTCTGCTTTTATACCGCTGATGGTTTAAGAAAAAATATTTGTAGTAACTGTCATAATAAACGAAATGGTAGGAGAGATGAGTCAGTAGTTCTTTTGCATTGTATTAAAGATAAGGTTTGGACAAAGGTAGCTATACAGAGATTGGTGATTTCAAGTGGAAAACAGTCCTCTGTGCATCCCTCTGCAATTACATTTTGGTTAAAAACTTCTCGCGAGGGAAGGAATTGTGGTTTTTTTTCAAGAGTCAATGTAGTTTTCTTTGTGGTGTGCTTCCAGGTTACACTTGCTTTATCGAAAATCTGATTAAGAATCTCTGTTTTCTTTCCACTTCTATGTTTAATTTCCGTATCCTTTCATACTTTTAATGGTACTTGAATTTCTTTTGATACGTATGTTTAAGTTAATAGCAAAACAATAGCCCCATTTTTTTCCTTAATGCCATGATACCAGATACTTGGAACAGAAGTAGGTAATTTGTACCCTGACCGTATTTCCAACATACATAATGAGCCAGCAGAGCCCTTTAGATTTAATGAAACTTGGGAGAGATCTTTCAGCCTTTGTGTTAGAGACAGCACACATGTATTCTGGACTTGACAAGCCTCAACTGCAGGGCATGTTTAGCAGCTGCTAATAAACATATGGCAAAGTGCCACTGTTCAAGTGCGGAAAGGAAATTGTAGGTGTTAAGACAGTAAAGCAGTAGAAGTTTCTATAGGTCTGTTGGATGTTACACTCGTGAAGAAATGAGTGATGATTTCAGTTTATTTTTGGGATATGTTTAGTTTGGAATGCCAAAATACATCACAAGTGGTTGCAGCTGCTGTAATTCAAGATTATTGAGCTGTCAGCCGATACTTCTTTCTGAGACCAAATTCTTGACTTTTTTATATTTTAGTTTTTAAAATAATCTGTCTCCATATATTAAAGCTTAAGGAAATCTATCACCAGCTTGAATTACCTTTGCTTTTTAATAGGTGAACGGTTGTGTTGCAAAAACTTTAGGAAAAGAGTGCTTACTAGGAAATTACTGCAAAATATTTTTATTCTTTGATGAATTTAGGTCCATCAAATGCAGAGTTATTGACTGCTGGGGGTTCATCCCCTCAAATCAGCTTCTTAAAACATTTTCTCTCTGGACATAATATGAAGCTAAGCTTTGGAAATACTGCCAGAAAAGCTTTCTCCAGCCTAACAGGCATGTTGGTTTAAATCAGAAGTTCTCCAAAAGGAGGAAGACCTTTGATGTGTTATTTTTTCCATGTGAACTGTAATTGTTTGCTTTATGTGAGCAGTGATGAATGGAAGTCATGCTTCAGATGTAAGAGTTACATTGCAGTATTCTAAGTTAACTTCTTCACTTACTCTTAGCAGAGCAAAAAAGTTGAGGAGGAAGTCAGAGTAAGGATTATTATTTACTGTATTTTCATGTCATGTTTTTACCTCATCTCGAACTACTCAATTTGATGTTAGTGGAACAATTTTAAATTGCTGAGTTTTCTGTGAGAGGTGCTGTGGCGTGTACAGTGGCAGTGGGGCATCAATTTGAGATCGCCTTTCTCTGTAGCTGCACGTGGTTAAGAAGCTACTAATAGCTTATTTTGTTAAAGTATCCATTTGTCAGGACAAGAATTAATTTAGGGGCATAGGGAATTGCTATCGAGTAAGATATGGTAGTGGGGAAGGAATTACAAAAATGGGCCCTAACTACTTTTCATATACATACAGCTGAGAAGGAATCTGTGGTTAGGTTAGTTTCGGTATTTTTTTCTTCTTCCTGCCCTCCCTGTTCTTGCTCCGAGGGAGAGAGTATGCTGACGGAACAGGAGGAGAAAGAAAAGCAAGTTTCTTATAGCAGTTTTTGATCATCTGTTTCTGCTCCTATTAGCTTTTAGGCAAGTTTAATTAGTGAATTATACATATAAAATAGTAATACATCTTTGGGTGTATTCAGGAGATCTCAACTATTCGAAACAGAGCACAATATTAGCTTCCTTGAGTAGTCTCTGTTGTGTTAGAGTGCTTCTCAATCTCACCCATAGAAAGAAGTGTTTGACTTAGAATGCTGTCAATTCCAGAAATTGAAATGAAATTATGCTGATTCTTATCTTACATTTCTTAGTAGTTTTTATTAAAAGGATAAGGTGGTTTGGTGTTGAGATAGGTGATGGTCTGTGTTCTGAAAATATGATAGACATCTAAGCAAATACGATAACTTTGTGGTTCTCATCAGAAAAACAGAACAGATGATGCACTGTGTCAGTAACAGAAGTTTGCAGATATACTGTTTTCCTGTAATTATTTTCTGCACCTTGCTTCCTGTTATAGTATTTCTTGTATAGTATTTCCTGTATAGTATTTTTTCTGTGCAATTGTTTAAAACACTCTAAATTATAGAATTTTGGTTTCTTCATTTTTCTCATAGCAAATGTCAATTCTACTTGTCATGCTTGGTGTACGTGTGTTTGGTAACTGTTCAGATGTCAGGACTCTATTTCATTTGAGTTGTGGCATTAGGGTTAGCTGCTTCCATACCAGCAGTTAAACAGTTGTTTCTAATATTCCAACTAGTTTTAAAAATGTTTCAGTAAAGCTATGAGACTGATCTCTTTCACCAACACACCCCCCTATAGCTTGGACATCAGTTACATAATATCTCCTTCTTTCCACTCAACCTTCTGGTCTGCTCATAAGATTTCAGTCTTGTGTTTCTGTATCAATTTGTGATCTGCATCTTCTTTACCATAATGGGGTATCCTTTTCTCAGGAAACAAAAAAACCCACATTGTAAAAAACAGTTCCCCCCTCCTCCCCCGTTTGATTGAGTATGTATACCTGCTCATTTAAAATGTACTCTGTCTCCATTCTTTAATTAGACATTTGTCAAAATTAAAGAATTACTGCAGATTGTTGGGGGGTGTTTTTTTGTTTTGATTTAGTTTTTTTTAAATTTGTGTGGTATTTATTGTGTTCTCAGAGAATGAAATTGGCAGCTATCATGGCATCTACCTAACACTTACTGTGTGAGGTGCGAGTCACTGATGATTGATGAGAATGACAACACTTCAGGGTACCGTAATTTTCATCTTAATCTGATCCAACATCAGTGTAATTGGTGTTTTGAAACTACGCAGTGCTCCGTTGCTGGATTGACAGGAAGCTAGTCCAGATCTGAAATCTGCTGAGAACTAAGAGTGACAGACTTAGCTGTCATATGTTTGGGGCATACTCTGTTTCAGAGCTCTGATCTGAAGGAGTACTTGGGATTTGTGAGAGAACACAAAAAAAACTAAGCTGAGGTTGGATAAAGAACTATTGCTTATTTTCACATAAAAACCTAATTTTTAGGTTTTATTCCTACCTTTTATTCCTACCTTTTCACTGAACAACTTGTCTGAGAAGGGTAGAGATTCAGAAGCAGCTTGAATATGAAAGCAAACTGAAATGATTTTTCCAGAGATGCTGAAATGGCACAGTTTTGGGTATACTGAGCATTATTGGCTGCTTATAGATGTAAACACCTTTTTTGATATAGTTACAGCCTCAGTTGTCATTCCAGTGATCCACACTGGGATTATAATTTGAGGTGATTTAATCTACTAATTCCTGTGTGGTAGAAAATTACTTTATAATATATATATATATATCTGGTTTCTGCCGTAGTCCCAAATTAAGGGCAGTGCTTTTCTACACCATGTATTTTAGCCCCGGTATAAATTATGGGCTCATGACAGTGTTAACATTTACCTTCTTAATGCTGATTTTTACCTATTAATGTTGAGGCTGTTAAGCTTTAACAGTATCTCTAGTTCCCAAATCAGTGAGATGTTTTATTAAAGGCAGGGAGAAAATAGTATTGTAGCTTGCAAAATCTGACCTTCTCTCATCCTAAACCATTTTGGAGCCATCCAGTTTTGAACTCTCCTTATTTGCGAGGGAAGAAGAGAAATATTGGAGACCCACTGTAAAACAGACTCTGTCATAGTCACTGCTCTTGATGGCAGCATATGTCAACCCATATAAGTGCAGTCTCAAGTATGCCAGTCTGTGTTGCTTTCTGCTTTCTCCTAACTGCTGCTTTGTAGCAGCTCTGAAGCATCATTTTCTAAATGCTCTAAAATTCAGTTCAGATCTCTTGATGCTTACCAGCCTCTCACTGTCTGAACTAATTTTTAATAACGATTTATTTCTTGGTGTTGGACTGGCTGATAATGTCAGCTTTTAGCAGTTTTGAAGCTGTGTTTGAGAGCACATCTTAAAAAAGCTGCATCTGTATAATATGTACCTGTTAAAGGTGTTGCCACTGGAAAGTCTTACGTAAGTAATTTATTTGAAGCTTAAGTGTTTGTATTGGTCATCTGCAGTATTGTCTACTTACCATGTGATACTGTTTCTGTTTAATCCTAAACGTGCCACAGGTAGAAAGTAGATGATAAATGTTTAATTTGTAGAACTGTATAAGAAATATATCTGCTATTATATCTACTTCAGCAATATGTTTTCTTTAAAACATTCAACACATATTGGGAGATACAGACATAAGCTTTATGTATTCTTCTCTCAGCATGAGAAAATGTTTAGTCAGTTATCAGGATTCTGCTTACTTGTTTAAGTGGAGATTTTTAGGGAAGAATAAGTGCTTGGGTATGTAAGAATCATCTAGTTAAATCTTTGGAAAGAGAGGCTCATGAATCTTTTATATACGTGGATTAAGAATAACAAGTACTTCACACTCAACTAAAGCTTTCCTTACTTTTGGCTGAAATTTCACTTCCTTTGCCCTCAAGGCAAATCTGCTAGTTCAACTTGTTTCAAATTTGGGGGTGGAAGATGCAGAATGAGATCATGACTCTTAGTTTTCAAAAATAGTTTAATTATATGTTCCTGTCTGCTTTTGTGACCAAGAATGTAAATAACAAAAAGTTGTTTGATTAAAATTATCTTCTTAAGATTATTTTTATATCTTTATTGTAGTGTTGGAGGACTAAGAAGAGCATTAACTAAGCACTAATTGTGTTTGTGGTTTTTTAATTGCAGGAGGCAGAGTTACCATCAGAACTGAACAATGAAGGATACTGTGATTTTAACAGCAGGCCAAATGAGAACTCTTACTGCTATCAGCTCCTGCAAGAGCTCAACGAGCAGAGGAAGAAAGGCATTCTTTGTGATGTTAATATTGTGGTGAGTGGGAGGGTCTTCAGAGCTCACAAGAACATCCTGGTTGCAGGCAGCCGCTTCTTTAAGACTCTGTATTGCTTTACAAACAAAGAAAGCCGGAACCAAACCACTGTTACCTATTTAGACGTTGTTGCTGTTCAAGGTTTTTCTGTCATCTTGGACTTCTTATATTCTGGTAACCTCGTGCTTACGAGCCAAAATGCCATTGAAGTGATGTCGGTGGCCAGCTACCTTCAGATGACGGAGGTTGTCCAGTCCTGCCGCAACTTCATTAAAGATGCCTTAAACATAAGTATAAAATCGGAAGCTCCAGAGACCGTCGTAGTGGATTACAACAGAAGATCTGTTACTAGGGATGGTTTGTCTCCAAGGGATCAGAAAGTTGCCAGTTTCTGGGCAACACGAAACCTTACCAACTTGGCAAGTAGCATAAAAACTGAGAGCGATCCCTACCCAATTGATGAGGGCCAAATGGAAAGCTACCAAATGAATGACTGCAGTTGGGTCCAGGACAGCTCACCTGAAATGGCTGAAAATGAATCTCAAGGTGAGGGAAAAGTTTTTGTGTGGAATGACATGGGTACACAGGGACAATCAGTTCAAGAACCTGGAAAAGCAAGAAGGAAAAACCAAACTGCAAAGAGATTTATTTATAATATACCACCTAATACTGAGGAGAACTCAGAAGATTGCTCAGTGTTGCAACCGTCAGTCCCATATCCAGAAGAAGACCTGTCATTTATTAAAGAAGAAGCAGGTAAATATTGCTTAATGTGATCATGTTATTTGAAAACTGAAGTAGTGAGTGAAGTACCTGCCAATGTAACTTTTTTATAAAGGTATGTTGGATAGGATTAGTAAAGTCAGCACAGCAATCATGTTACTGAATTGTTAATCTGATTCTCTGCCTTGGGGCACAGCAGTGATCTTCTGCTGGAGAGAGGTATGGCTGTGCTGTGCAGGATGGAATGTGCTGTTTGCATTTGGTACTTGAATTGGGAATCCTTATCAGCTGGTACAAACTAAAATTCTTATATTCACATTTAATCTGTGGTGACTATTAGGCACAAAACCAAGGAGTGATAACTGTTGACTAACGAATATTAGCTGGTTGCACAGAGAGCACGGGCCTTTATAATTTCCTTCCCTATGCTAGCAAAAGATTTTTCTGGTAATCTCTTTCATCTGAGCATCACTCAGAAAGTGAAGTCAACATTCTACTGATTTTTATTATAGGGGTATCTGGGAACCTACAAGATGGAGTAATCCTGGCTACTATAATAGAAACACTTAAAGCATGTTTGTGAAACATGGGACAGAGATGCCACAATGACATATTAGAGGCAAATATATTGTTGTGAAATGATGCTTTAAACAAATCCTAAGAGTGACTGAGTTCATAGGATTTTTTTCTTTAAGGATCTATGGTTAATGAAAATGGTAGAATAAGATTAAATATTTGTTTGTTAAACTAATAAGGTCACACAAAGAATTATAAGCAACAGCCTCTTGACAGTGTAATTGCGATTTGGGGCAGTATAATTAAGTCCAGGGTTTTATTTTTAAAATTATTATGATGATGTATGAATAGCTAAAGTATGTATTTGAAGTACTGTCATTTTCCTTTACTGTCATTTGCATCGCTTTCTGATGAATTAGCAGTTTTGAAAACTTACTGCAATTTAGGAGTCAGATTAAAGATGGAATTGAGACATAGCTGGAATTAAGTTCTTTAAATGTATCTGTTTCTAAAACAGGTTAAAATATACGCCTGCTTCAACCATGAAGGGGGTGTAGATGTCCTCTATCTCTTCCAGGGGCCCTGCTCTGCCCCTACCCGCGGGGCTGGGGGCCATAGGGGAGCAGCGGTACCGCAGTGGGCACGTGGTGACCCCACTGTGCTGTGCGGTGCCAGCCGGTGACATGTGACAGTCCCGGTCTGCACTGCTGTGCACTGTGGATGTGCACCTCCGGTACAGGATACCTCGCTGTCCTTAGCAAGTAGTGTGACACAGCAGAGCAGCTCCGGAGAAGCAGCTGTGCTGAGGAGCTAATGTTGTTCTGCAAATGCTTCGGGGTGTTTGCATATCTCAAGCCTTCATCTCTCAACTCTGGGTAGATCTGCTTTAGCTTTTCTTGGGAGTGTGCACTTACCAAGTGAATTTCCTGATCTTCTCTTGCTGTCTAAGCTTTCCTAGACTGTACAGGGTTTTTCAAGCTGAAATCACAATAGAAGCTGTGTATCAAAAACGTGCCAGTTGCTAACAGACCTCAGGTCTATAGCACTGGGTTAGATCTATCCTTAAGTAAAGCACTTTTAGACTCGGTGTGGATGTTGAGTCCTCAGCACCCATACAACAAATCTGTCTGTGCTGGGCTACACTACTCAATATAGTTAGAGTGGCATGAAAAAGGGCAGCAGATAGTCTGGAGCAGGAGCTCAGGACCTGTATATAAATTGCACAAACATCACATTTCTGACACAATTTAGCATGTGATTTCTGTGGGGTAGATATTCTACTTCTTTTACCAATGGATATACAGAGGATATGTCTACTAAGTGATGTCACTAGCAACAGAAAAAAATACTTGTTTGCATTCTGTGGAATTCATATGTGTTCTGTGGAGCTTTCTTGAAGAAATAACAGAGGACATGGGCAGTCAGTAATGATTAAACAAGTTTAGTCCGGTTTTGTTTTTTTTTTTTTTTTCTTGTTATGCTAAAGAATTAAATTACAAAATACATCCATGTATCATCTTGGTGAAAAGAACTGTGTTGGAGACTAGGGACATACTGAATGTGTGCTGTGTGTCTGTTCAAAACCATTCCAAGTTCTGTGACTGCAGGAGGAAGTTTATTTTATTGAGCTGTAAAATACCATCAACTAACAATTTCCAAGGTATTTTCAGAGCACAGCGTATGCATTCCCAAGTACATAATTACATTTTCTGTCAGTATTAGAACTCTTTCGGAAGCCCTATCTAATATTTTTGCAATTATACCTTTTATGAAGTCCTTATGTGCATGCACATTGTGTGAAGCAAGGAGTGATTGGAGGAAGGGCTTACTATAATAGCTTACTTTCACCCATACTCTGTGCTTCAGCCTTTGGTGTTCTTTCTCCTCTGCTGCTGCCTCTTTTTCTTTGCTTTGCAAGCAGATTCCACTCTTAAGCATTCTTCTTTAAACTGCTGCCTCTATGCCCAAGAAAAGGTGGAAGAGGGAGGAGAGTTGGAAGAATGTCAAGAATGAGTTGTAGAGTAACCTGCAGGTTATACGATAACTTTTTAGTTTTGGATTAAATTTCTTGTGGAGATGAAAGGCTTACCAAAAATAATATAGACACTGGGAGGTAAAAATGCAGAAGAAAATGTCATCTGGAACAGATACAAGACAGTGCTGTGAGAAGAAAAGTAAAGAATGGTAAATTCTTATGATGAGAGCTAAAAAGTTCACTGTCTCTTTGGTTGGTAAAAGGGAAAGAATGAGCTTCTGCTATTATGCTTTGTCATGTTCTGATGGGAATAACCAACACCAGCTGAGCTTGTGAGCTGTCAGTACATGCAAAGTGAGTTCCTGTGTCCTTGACTGTGGTTTTAGTTAGTCTGGTGCATTTGTGAGGTGGGGGAAAAAATACTGTAGGTATGGTGGAAACCTATTTAAGAACACTTCTCTCACTAAAAAAGTTATCCCAAAAGCCACTTTGTTGATTTCTATAGTAAATGGACTTGCCAGTTGGGTACAGCCAGGTAAGTATTAAGTAATAAACAGTAAAAGCTTTCTGAACCATCTGCTACCCGTCTTGTCCCAGTGAAACAAACACGTTAAACTGCTCCTTGCTGAACAGAAGTTTTCCTACGGGTATCCGTAAGGATATGTCAGCTTCTTCCTTTCACCCTGTGTTGCCAGTGAGTTTATATTTAACACCTTCTCTGTAAAAGCAGCAGTTTGATGAACTTGGAAAAAAAAATCCATAAAGTTGAGATGGATTACAAATTGCATGTACCATCTTTTATTTACCTATATTTGCTTAATCTTTCAAGACTTCTCCAGTTTTAGCTATATTAATTCAAGTAGCAGTTTAACTAAAACATTGAATGTTACCACGTATCTCTGTGTTTTCCCTTCTGGTTGATAATCTGCTAAAACAGTCTTTACTGTTTGCAGCATCGTGCATCCTACAATTAACCATTTACCATGGTGAAAGTAACTGTGCAGTAAGTCAGCATCTCATAGCCAGTTTCCAGTTCATAAAAGTTCAGTGAATATAATTCATCATATTCTTAATGTTGGTTCATAGGAGTTTTTTGGTCAATTTTCATCACTTCTTGGATATGTTTTTTTGTCTAGGCCTGTTTTGGAGTACACATGTCCTGTCCTCAGGCTTCAGAACACAGCTGTGAAGTATGGCTCATGCTTTCCAGAGCTGGCTGTGTTGATTTTTGAGGAGACTTATATGCAATATTGCTACAGCTTTATGAAGCTACCACTGGATTATTTCTTACCTTGATTATCAAGCCAGTTAATGCTGTGTCATGTATTGTGGTGGGGGCAAGGGAAAGGATAACAAGTGCAAGATGAATGCAACCCTTTGGTGGAACAAGAGGGTTCCTGAATGATTTTGTATAGTTCCTAAGGAATTTAATTCAGCTTGCTGTAGAAGAAACTACTTTTCAGAAGGATAAAAATAGCAACTGAACCTGCTTACAAAAAAACCTAGTGCTGGTCACAGCTTTTGTTAAAGGGAGCAGCATAACAACTTGATTAGGACTTTACATTGTAGACAGCTAAGTTTGAAGAAATCAAGATTGATGGACTTACCTGGAAATGCATATATTTTTTGTAGGGATAAACCTGACTTGATTGAGTTACAAAGGAAGAAAAAGAGCCTAAGAAAACTAAGCACTTTTCCCACTTTTCTGCGGTAGTATCATTCTCCGCCAGATGTTCCTCAGGTCTCCAGCTGATACTCTATTGAAAGATTTTAAGTTCCTTGATGGACCTTTAACCTCTTTTTTGCCCCATTTCCTATGTAATCTGGTATTGAAGGCCTTGGAGATTTTTAGAAGTTCTGTAAAGAGACCACAACATCTGAGGGTCAGTCTCTTCCCCATTCATTAAATTTACTTCTCCCAGGGATGATCTCAAAACAAGCAGATTTCCGTATTCTCATGGTATGGTCTATCGTTGACTGTGCAACATTAAGCAATGTTTTGTGTCTTACTGCTGTGAATTTGGTTTTTTGTTTTTATGAATGGTTTGGGGGAAAAGGTTTTGTGATGTCTACAGACTTTTTCTGCCTGAAAAGCTTTTTTCTTTTTTGTCTCATGCAATGCATTCACTTTAAAAAAGATACCAATCTGAAGTGCTGATTTGTTGCATTTATAAAACAGTGATGATGATGGCAACCACTCCATAAGTAAAGATGGTCCATAAGAACAACTGACTCCCCCACACACAGTGAGAAAGAGATCAGCAAAACAGCTTTCCCTTTCTTGGGAAGGAGTTTTTCAGGGAATGTTTGGTAAGCAAGTTGAAAAGCAAGTGGATGATACATTTGGCATCAGTTGGTGGTCATCTGGCAGATGATTAGTTGGTGCTAGATCTGACTCCATAGTTAAGGCAATATACCATGTTTTTCATGAATGAGAAATAATAGAAATGGAGAGCAATTGGGAGCAATAGATAAAATATTAGTAAAACTGCATTGGCAAAATGTCTTAGGTGTCTGGGGGAACCTTCTGTTGCAAGAGGCAGTTGATCAGTAATATGCTCCTAGAATAACCCTTTTCAGAAGAAACAGGGTTAAAGATGTGAGAAGTACTCTGGGAACAAATGGATGTTCTTTCCCCCACCTTCCTAGTATGCCAGTCTTGACAGTGCTGTTTCCTCTGTCATGTTGCCTAACGTAAGCAGCAAATCCAGCTCTC
Organism: Empidonax traillii; assembly: GCF_003031625.1. Classification (NCBI taxonomy): domain Eukaryota; kingdom Metazoa; phylum Chordata; class Aves; order Passeriformes; family Tyrannidae; genus Empidonax; species Empidonax traillii. The sequence goes on from NW_020955571.1 coordinate 588,120, forward strand.
TAATAGCAATCCAGATTGTATCAGTAGATTACCACTGCTTTCTTTGCAATCCTTGAAAGCTATGGGCTAATCGCTTATCCTGTCTGCTTTCTGTCTTTTTTTAATTGATCTGAATAAGCAGTCAGTGTCAGAAAAGCCGGCAGAAAAAATAGTACCATTCCTTGTTCTCGTATTTTGGCACTATTGCTAGTACTAATATGTATACAGAAAGGAGAGGTTCACTACAGACAACTGTATCTAATACAAAGGTTTGTATCTTCTCCCTGAGCTCACCCTATGTCCATATCCTTTTCTCTAATGACCTGTTCAGTGACTTCTGTCATTGATCATCTCAGTTTCCTTAATCATCCCCTGCTCAGTAATGTCCTCCTTTTCTTCCCCCCCAAATCAGCATATTTTTGGTTACAGAAAGAGTGAAACTTGCCAAACTAAGGATGTTTCTCACTCATATATTGTCTTTTTCTGGTGATGCTCCCCTACCACTTGCCTTCAAAACTGAAATTTGGTGTTTCTGACTCCTGGTTATCCTTTTTTCCTGAGAACAAACACAGTAAAACATAAAATCCTGTGATAACATTTTTGTTAGTGCTGTAAAAGCCTACACAACCATTTAATTTTGTTCTGGACTGTCTGTCTCTCTTCTCAGATTGACATCTTGCAAATTTTAGAGCTGATGTTTAGTCAACTTATTTGGATTCTGGTTTTTTTATTATTATTATTTTGGGGTTTGTTGTTGACTTGCTTTTTTAAGATCATGTTACTGATAGCCTCTTATCCATGCAGGCTAGAAGAATGGGTAAACATTTAAGGCTAATGTTAGTTGTATTATTAACTTAGACCTCTTAGAAATCAACTAAACTGTAGAAAAGTATCCTTAGATCAGAGAGGAGCTGTGGTCAGATGGCTTGGTCTTCAGGTACAGAACGCTATTTCTTCTAATTAGCTTTTTGCTTATTTTTTGTGTTGAAGATCTGCCTTACATCAGTCTGTATTTTCCCCCTTTGCACCCCACCCCCAGTCTTCCAGTACAACTGCATACATAGTTGCTTTTAGTCTCCTATCAAGATCGCCTGGGTTTCAGTTGACCAGAACAGGTCAGATTATGACTATCCACAGTTTTGCGTGCAGGTTTCAGAGGGCAGTAGCCCTCTGGGAGGAGGAACTGGAGAAGAAATTAAGAGTCACAGGGGTCTGTAATGCCTTGTGGTTGGCTCAGCTACAGCTGGAAACTTACCTGACTGTCAGCTCTACATCCACCTGGGGAAGCTGGTAGAGGCCAGGTATTGCACTTCCAGTTTCCAGTATCTGTGTAGTTTGTGTCTTACCTGTATGGATCAGGAATTAGAGATGATTTTTTTTGTGGCTTTGTTTTGAACACATTATATGTGTGCTTAATCTAGAAAGCAGGTTTTCTAGGTCAACGAATTATTCTAAGAATAAGCATTAGGTTTAATTATTATCTACTTAGTCCTCTACTGTGCAGGGACTGAAGTGTGTGTAGCAACCTCTTATCTCTTGTGATACCTGTGCTGGTGTTCTTCCAATTTGAAGAGAAAACCTACTATAATGTGAAAGTAGAAAGATTTGGTAGCTACTATCTGCACTAGATGACACTTCTCAAGTCTGTTTGGCTCTGTGCTGAGTCTTACGCTAAGATCCAGACCTATGCACTGGTTTGATCTCCTAACTTCCCTTAAACTTCAATACCAACCTTGTGCATAAATGGTCTGCTAATGTTAAAAGTAGTTCTCCCACAAGAGGGGGAAAAGCAATTGAAATATTTTCATCACTGACCTTTTACTGTTCAGCTAGAGATGGGTCGGTTCTATTACAGTGGGAAAAACCTATAAAGAAAAAAATCTAATATTTTGAACGGATTATAAGGATTGTTTTATTTTTTTTCCTCTGCTAGGTCCTGAAGCCTGCTTTTATTTGCAGATTTTAGCCTTAAAAGCCAAGTCATCTTTGCTCTTGCCCAGAACTGTTCAACATTGCTTCCTCACTAATCCTTTCTTGTGTATTACAGAAGGAAGTTTTGCTGCTCACCTCAAAGGAATGTGTAGTTGGCATGTCTATAGGGTATCTGTGTTTTATTCCTTGAGAGATGCCATTGCTGGAGTCCAAATTAGCATAAGGAGTTCTTGCCTCTTTTGGGCATAACAGCTATTAGAGTCAGTAATTAAAAAAAAAAAAATTCCGCACTGCTTTGTTTCTTAAAGGAGAGAGAGATTTATTCCCTTCCCTTTCCACTTTTTTCTTTCTATACCAAATTACCTTGGTGGATGAGCTTAAAATATTCCTATTTCTCTTCCTTCATCTACTCAAGGTCTTGTTTTCTAAAGCTCCAATGGAATGCATAGTTTGGCAGTCGTGACTCAGCTTTACTTCTCATTTGCCATTGTCTAATGGATTGAATAGAATTATAAGCTTCCTACTTGTTAGGTGATACCCTTTTGAACTGTTGTCTTATTCTGGAGACAAAACCACTGCTGCCAGCTGTAACACTGCCTGAGCAGTAAATGAAACTACTGTATATGTCTAATGCTGTGAGGATTTATAATCTGTACTTTCCTCCAGTAAAACTGTAAGTTGTGATTATTTGAGTGTGTAACTTGTTACTAGCTGCATGAAATTCTGGTTTACCCTAAGACGATTTCTTTTGCTGAAAAAATCCTTAGAATGAGCAGTGTAGGGATAAAGAAGAAAGTCTTCGGACTTGTAAATGTACAGTTTCAGGCTTGAAAACAAAAATACATCTATTTACTCTTAGTCCTTCTCAAGACTTTTCACAATGGTGACATTGGGAATCCAGTGTGAGGACCCAAGCACCATCCAGACAGATAAAAGAAAATCTACCAGTTATCACTGTAGTTTGTTTAATATCTGTTTGTCTGTGAGGAAACTAATGGATTTATGAGTTCATGTCTTCCAGCAAACTCCTGTCTTGGGGACTGGGGGCAAAATTGATTTGCACACTTACCAGAAGAGTCTTTGCCCCACAGATAAGATTTTTGACAAATGCCTGGTGCAGCTTTCTTGTGTACTATTTATAGTTCTCTTCTTTGTGCTCTACAGTAGTGATTCCATGTTCACTGATGTAATGCTTACTTGTTACAAAAGTATAGAATTATCACAGTCACAGAATATGCTGAGCTGGAAGGGACCCACAAGGATCATAGAGTCCAAACCTTAGCCCTGCACGGGACCATCCCCAAGAGTCACACCATGTGCCTGAGAGTATCATCCAAATGCTTCTTGAACTCAGACAGGCTTGGTGCTGTGACCACTTCCTTGGGGAGCCTGTTCCAGTGCCCAACCACCCTCTTGGTGAAGAACCTCTTTCTGATGTTCAACCTAAACCTCCCCTGACACAACTTCAGGCCATTCCCTTGGGTCCTGTCACTGTCACCACACAGAAGAGATCAATGCCTGCCCCTCTTCCCCTCAGGAGGAAGTTGTAGAGTGCCATGAGGTCTCCTCTCAGTCTCCTCCAGGCTGAAGAGACCAAGTGACCTCAGCTGCTCCTCATATGGCTTCCCCTCAGGACCCCTCACCATCTTCATTGGCCTCTTTTGGACACTCTCTAAGAGCTTAATATCTTTCTTTTATTGTGGTGCCCAAAACTGCACACAATATTCAAGGTGAGGCCCCACCAGTGCAGAGCAGAGTGGGACAATCCCCTCCCTTGATCAAGCAAGGATCTTTTTGAGATGTTGATCACTTCTAAATGGCTTTGTTCTTTTAAAGAAGGAAAGAGGATACAAAGAAAACATGAACTGCATGAAGATCTTGTCCAAAACCCAACTGTAATTATGCAAACTAGTCTTTTAAACTGATATATTCCAAGTAATTATGGTCTGTTGAATTGATGTGGTTATGGAGTAATGGAGATGATTATTCAGAAAAAGGTTTAGACACAGCTGTAGGATACTTTATATAAATAAAGGTATTTTAAGCACTTTATATATACCACAGAGTTATTTTAAGGCAATAAAAGAAAATCATACCTCCAGTAGAAAATGTTTACTTTTGTACCAACTAGGCTGCTGCCTGTGGCAGACCAGATGAAGTCACTGCACAAAGCAGTTGTAAAGAGAATCCAGTGGAAAGCCTTCCAGCCCTGTTATGATAATAGTGAGGGAATAAATATCCTTACTATAAAAGTTCCTGTAGTGTGAAAAAAGCTTTGAATTTTTCTCTGGAGGAGGAGAAGAAATGATGCTGTGGAGAATAGTTCAGAGATCTCGTTTCACTGAAATGAAGAACGCAGTTATTTCTTAGTTTCAGTATTGAATGTGAAAAAATACTACTATGACTGTTTTAAGGTTAGAAACTTCTTTGTCACAGTTAAAACACGATATATATTTTGCTAAACAGCATGACTGATTAGAACCCATGAAGCTAAAGTAAGACTGTCTTTAATAGCAACCTCAAGTGACTTCAAGTACGGACTGCTGCCGGGTACCTCAAGTGACTTCAAGTATGGATTGCTGCCGGGTACTTCCAGTGACTTCAAGTATGGATTGCTGCCGGGTACTTCTGGTGACTTCAAATATGGACTGCTGCCAGAATCTTGGCCAAAAGAAGCTTGGGAAAATGGTAAGTATATCTGATGGAGGGCAGTTTGTCTTTTCTGCCTCTGATAGGGGTTCTTTATCTTCTGTGTCACTGCTTGTAATATTTGGTTAATTTGTTTGAAGGTTTATAAGATTATGTAAATGCTTGAAATCTTCTTCCTTATCATTTGCCTTTCTGGATAATGTAAATATGAGGATTTCCTTGGAGGGAGAAAAAGGAATTCAAATGTATGGAAGAATAAGAACAGAACGTGGTTTATATCAGCTCTTGTATTGTGTCTGAATGTGAAGATACCCGAGGTTTTTAATGACCTGACAGCTTCCTCCGCTTTACTAAGATAATTACAGATATATGGCCTTTGAAATTGAACACTTGGATGATGGAGATAAGGAATTAAATATAATTTTAAAAGGAGATCTCGTCATATGTCTCGCTGTCAAAATAAATGCTTCATTGCAATAATGGTTTTGAGTTCTGTGCAGCTGTAATTAAGCCTTCTTCTGTCAGTTCAAGCAAGCAATTATCTGTAATTATTTTTCTGTCTGAAAACCTACCAAAAACACCACCACATCTAAAACAATTGTTGCTAGGTCTTTAAAATACATAAAGTCTTCAGTAAAAGGAGGATCTTAAGGCCTGGGTAATAATAATGCTTACCTGTACTCTGTAACTTTGAGCTATTACTGGGATGTGGTTTGCACTTTAAATTATTTCGGTTTTTATCGTGGAAGAAATTGGGTCATCAGAAGGTGAAATTTGCTAGCAGTCAAGGGATTAGAACCTGGGTCTTAGGAGGTCTGCTTGTTCTTAAATCATTCAAGTCCTGTATATCTTACAGCCCTGATGTCTGCCTGTTATACCACTGTTGAATGTGTATAGGACTTAGTTTTCTTCATAGAAGCTATTATGTGGCATTTTGCTGACATGCAGCTTACGTGAGTGCTCCAGTATACCAAAGCAAACTTCTGAATATTAGCAAAACTTAACTTCCATATTATGATGGATTTTGAAGCTCTGAGGAGGCAACTCTAGATATAGGCCTGCGAGCCCGTGCATGTAACCCACAATTACTTGTGTTTTCTTTCTGCCAGCCTGAAAATGAGAAACTCTTGTTTGTAATCACATAGCCTTAGTCAGTTCTTTTTGTATGCTTCTAGATGGTTATGATTATGTTCATAAATTATCTCACCTGTAGTAGGTTTTGAGCCAATATCTTATTCTCAAAATCATCCTTGTATTCCTATGTGGCCTTCTCCATGTCATAGCATCTTGTGTTCTTCTCTTTCACACAGTAATAGGCAGCTGTAGCAAACCTGTTTTGCACATATCCTTTGAGCAAATTGTGTTACCTGTGGTCCAAGGATATGTAAAGAGCTCCCCTCCATCATAAGGAAGAAGTGAGATGCTGCTACTTCCGCAAGTTTTTTTCTGCTCTCAGAGAGACCAAAGTAGAAAATAGATAAGATCTGAACCAATAACTTTGCTTTTCAGCTATTTCAGAATTATGCTACCTCTTATTGTCCTACTCCTTTTGTCAATATTCGTTCTTGCTTAGTTAAACCTTCTTTTATTGATTTGTCAGGTCAGATCTTGGCAGACAGTTACTGCACATAATTCTAAATACAATATTGGGAGAGAAGATTGTGTCTCAGTGCTGCAAAGTTAGAGTTTTCTAATCCAGAAGAAAAATGTTTTATGTTATAGGTGAACTCTAGAAAAGTGGAATACTGCTAATTTGTAGTTAACTTATTAATGAAATAAGACTTCTTTTCAAAGAATTGATTTGTACTTCTGTAGTAAAAATACTTTGGTTACAAGTAGATGTTTTTCTAGTAGGATCATACAAGCAGAACTTACTAACATTTGTGATTTCTGCTGACAGGCATTGTCCTGATTTGGCTGATGAAAAGTCATGTGGGTGCTTTATTGTTTTGGCACCTGTTTATTTTTGTGCAACAAACAGAACATACTGAAATATTTTCTTGTGTGTGTTTCATCATCTTTTCTCCTGATGGCTTATTATCTTGTAGGCGATTCCTCTGCTTTAATCATGAACAAGCTGAAGTGTCCACACTGTAATTATGTAGCCAAATACAGAAGAACACTAAAGAGACACTTGCTCATTCACACAGGCGTGAGATCTTTCAGTTGTGACATCTGTGGGAAACTGTTTACACGAAGAGAGCATGTAAAGAGACATTCCTTGGTAGGTAATCGCAAGTGTATGTGTGTTGAGTGGGTTTCTGGGTTTTTTTCACATGTTTTGGTAGTTGGAAGAAACGCTGTTCTCTGATTTGTCATAATGTAAATTGTTTTATCTTAATCTAAAATGAATGAAGATAACATCTCTTTGTGATAACTATACATCTTGTATTCTCAATGGAAAATGCAGTGTCAGTTAAGACAGTCACTGGAATTCTGGTAACTTCAAGATTATTTTGAAAGTGGCATGATATAAATGCAGTATATGTAAGTATTCTGTAGATAATGAAAGACAGTTTTGGCTTAGTGTTGCTCAGTAGAATAGCACATCTTGTTCTATAATGCTGCATCACCATTTTCTGTGAGGGCACCCTGTTAATTCAGCAATTGCACAATATCTTGGAGTAGTTTCAAAATGTTTATTTCCCAACTAGACAAAGCTGTAGTATAGTATCTGCTTTAAGATTTAGGAAAGAATGAAAAATATATGATGCAGAAAGTAAACAACTGTCTGACAGACTACCAATGCCACAATCAGCAGTTCAGCTTACCCTGTCCTGTGCATGTTGCATAACTCAGGATTTGAGTACTTATTTATCTGAGGAGCCAGAGAAAGTGTTATCTGTCTTGGGTATTTTGCAGGTACTTTGTATCTAGTCTGTAAGAAATTGCCTTTGTTATGATATTTACCGTACAAAATCCAAGGTTTTAGGGGAGTAATAAAACAAAGATTGTATTGGTGGTAAAAAAGTAGTAACATTTCTCCAAACTGTGATTAAAAAAAAAAAAAATCTTATTTTGCAACATGCTTTGTAGGTAGACAAAAGAGGTTAGTAGAGGGAGTGGGGTAAATTGCACTTCTCCAGGGTGCTGCACCTGGGTTGGGGCAATCCCCATGTCAGCAGAGGCTGAGGAATTGAGAGCCCTGCCAAGAGGGACTTGAGGGTGCTGGTGGATGAGAGGTTGGACACGAGTTGGCAATGTGAACTTGCAGCACAGAAAGCCAAGTGTATCCTGGGCTGTATCACAAGCAGTGTGGCCAGCAGGTCAAGGGAGGTGATTCTGCCCCTCTGCTCTGCTCTTTTGAGACCCCACCTGGAGTGCTGCATCCAGCTCTTGGGTCTCCAGCACAGGAAGGACATCAGCCTGCTGGATTGGGTCCAGAGGAGGGTCATGAAAATGACTGGAAGAATGGAGCACCTCTCCTCAGAGGAAAGGCTGAGAGACTTGGGTTTTTTCAGCCTGGAAAAGACGAGACTTTGGGGAGACCTAATTGCAACCTTTTGGTACTTGAAGGGAGCCTACAAGAAAAAGGGGGAGAGGCTTTTTGCAAAGACATATAGTGACAGAACAAGGAGGAATGTCTTCAAACTGAAGGGGGGTAGGTTTAATTTAGATGTTAGGAAGAAATTCTTTACTGTGAGGGTGGTGAGGCACTGGAAGAGGTTGCCCAGAGAAGTTATAAATGCCTCATCCCTAGCAGTGTTCAAGGCCAGGTTAGATGGGGCTTTGAGCAACCTAGTCTGATGGAAGGTGTCCCTGCCTATGGGAGGGCATTGGAACTGGATGATCTTTAAGGTTCCTTCCAACCCAAATAATTCTATGATTCTGTGATTTTGGTAGCTTTCCTCAATCCTTTGATGGATCAACGGACACTTTGCTTTTCTTGCAAAGGTGTTCTGTAAGTCTCCATAGCCTCCCTGTAGTTGGCATTTTGTGAATAGAAAAAGTGGAAAGCTTTTTTCATGTTTTCATGTGGATGCAGAAAAGAGCTTTTGGTGTAAGTCTTCCAAACTTTCCTTTCTAGCTTCTGTTGTAAAGAAATTGACTTTGTTAGCCAGTAATGTTATTAAAAATAACTAGTAATCTGAGTCATATCAAGATATAATTCTAGAAGGTATTTATAAGACCCCTGTACTAATTTTTTAGTGTTTCTTGAAATGCTCTACAGGTAATGAAGGCATATGTTAATAGCTCCTGGGTAAATTTTAGAACCAGCATCTTATGTTCTGCTTGACTTTGCTCATCTTAGATACACTTCTTACTACCCTTCCACTGCTGCCTTTCTTCACCTCCTGAACCATCTAGTGAAGGCTTAGATACCTAAAGGGCCAGGAGTACCTGTGATGTTACTGAGACTGAGGAACTGTTGTGCCTGTAGGTGACTGCAGTGAGGGAGGTGGTGATGGTGTGGGGCAGCTCCATGGGCTGCCAGAGGAGGTTGGGGCATTATCACCTCCTTGATGGCTGTACCCAGCAGCTGCTCCTTCCTTTGCAGCTCACTGGAGAAGACAGCAACACTGGGAGATAATTTACCAGGAAGAGTAGAGTGGGACTTCAGGTTTCTGTTCTGCAGTATCTGACCAGGTCTTGTAGCTGAAAATTTTTTTTCCCTTCTGGAAAGGAGGTGAAGTCAGACTGTGAAAATAGCTATAGAATGAGCTCAGCCTAGTTCTGTGCTTTAACTAGGCTGTGTCCTTTCCCTGTTGAAGTCTGAATACTTTTTCTTTCTTAGTTTCTTTTTCCCTCTCCTTTCCCCTTTCCATTCAACAAATCTCAAACATTCTGCTTTATATAAGTCTAGAGGCTGAGGAAAACACATGTATCAGCTATGCAGATTATACAGCAGGACTGAAGTAAATATTTGTATCTTGACCTAATTTTTTTCCCCCTCATCTGGATGGTAATTTCTGTTTTATCTGAAATGGCAATTTTTCAGTGGGACCTCGAAGGAGATATTTAAGCAACAGATATAAGAAGGAAGTCTTCAACCTAATTTTTGTGTAGATAATAACTAATATGCATGGCTGCTGAATTCAGTTACATGTACAAGTAACATACTTCCAAATTGAAAATTAAAATTTAGTCAAGTTTGCCAAAAACAGCCTTTTAACTTTTACGCACAGGCTCCCATACAGGACAAAAAACTCACTAAGGGACCTGGAGAGTTGATGTTGGTTTTAGTCATGTTGAGATGAGATGTCATGGAAGAAGGATTTTGCTTTTTGAATTCACACAGAATTTAATAAATAACTCTTGCTCATTCTAAATGTTTCTAGAACATAAAATTGTAAAGGCTGTTTTCTAAATGAGGTATTGTCCTGTGTGCATTGTAAGTGCTTGCACTGTTCTCATTGCCTTTGAGTCTTGCTCTGTAGGACGAGTATTTGTGGACTGAACACTCATCTGTGTATGGAACAGGCAGGTGTGTTCAGCTGCCTGCTGAGCTTTAAGGAGGGAGTTTGGTTTTGGAAATAGTTCATGTCTGTCGAGGAATACATAAATAGACCTCTACTAGTCCTTCTCTTACTCTGAACAGTGTAGAATATCTTGGAAAAGTTCAAAAAAGGAATTTTTATATAAGTAATTGTTATTATTATTATCATCAGTTTTCTAGTACTGTATGCAAATGTAACTTGATATCTGTATTTTCAGCTCTTAAAATTTCTCTTCCACAGGTGCATAAAAAGGATAAAAAGTATAAGTGTATGGTGTGTAAGAAGATTTTCATGCTAGCAGCCAGTGTTGGAATAAGACATGGATCACGACGTTACGGAGTTTGTGTAGACTGTGCAGATAAATCTCAACCTGGAGGGCAAGAAGGAGCAGACCAGGTGCAGGACACAGATTTCCCTAGGGATGAAGAATATGAGGAAAATGAAGTGGGAGAAGGTGATGAGGAGCTTGGTGATGATGTAGAAGAACAGAACGACCAGTCCCGATGGGATGAAGCTGGGGAAGTTTGTATGCCTTTAGATGACTGACAGAGCATATGACTTCAGGGTGCTGCAAATGGACACTGTATGGATTGACTATTTGACTATATAAATTTTTGGACTGAAGGCTTGCGAAATATGGTACAGGCTGGATGGTAGTTACATTGCTGTGAAAAATGTAGGGTCAAAGCCTTATAGCAAAAAAAAAAGGATTATTAATTTTTTTATGATATTTGCACAGGACTGTACAGCATACAACCATTTGGTTGAATTATACAGAGTCCTCACATCTACAGTCAGTTATCAAAAGAAAAATGTATTTTTTATTATTTATAGGCTATAGCTACTTGGGTCCTATTCAGACATAGTAGTAACTGTAATTATGTTACACATTCATGTATCTGTTACATGAATGAAGAAAATTGCAACTTTGTATGGAAATGCAGAGACAGCTTTCCCAAATCCACTTCTGTCGTTGGTGAGTCAGAGAAGCTAATTTGCGCTAGTGGCTCATCTTCCACAAGCATGTCTTTGCCATACAAATTTTACCTCTCCCATAACCTGATAGGTGAAAGCCAATCATTTAAGTATGCGTCACAGATATTGCCAAAACCATACTGAAATTTGGTTTGAAAACTTTTGGCTCTGTGCTGGCAGGTGGTATGGGTGATAAGCACTGGAGAAATTGTTAATGGCATTAATTTAGTGTCTGTTTTCAAAGAAGGTTGTTGTTGATTCATCAGTTCAAAATGATAATGCAGAAGAAATGACCAATAATGAAAATAATAGACTGGTCAGAGCATGGGCAATTCTTGTGCCACTTGTAGTCAAAAGAGACAGTCATGCTAAAAGGTATCTGATGTAATAATGTTTCTTCCCGCTAAGGTGCCCCTTCTCTCAAACGTTTTGATTTCCCTGGTGTATACCTCAGTCCCACAAAATAAAAATGCAAGGAATGGAGAAAGTGTCATATTAAACAACTCTTTGGTCAATAATTTCTTACTTGTCCGCTTTTTGGCTAGTTTGTGATGTGAATTGAACACTAGGCTATTTTGCCCATCGTTCATCATTAAAATGAACACAAACTATTTTTTATTCTTTTATACTTAATGGGTTGTTGCTAGTATTTAATATAAACCAATTACGTTTAATTTGCTCATTTTCTGGAAAATGACAAAAAAAAACAAAGTCCAAAGCAAAATTATACTCTTCGAGTTGTTCACTTTTCAGGAGGATATGCTCCCTGTGCTCTTTGCTTCACATTTTCTAGGAGGCATTGAAACTTGAATTTTTGTAGCCATGTAGATTTATTTCTTTTTTTCCTAAGCTTGTAATATTGTACCAATGATTTCAGGCCCCTTTCATAGGGAGGGGAGGGCATTACACCTTCACCTTAAACTCCTCTGTGTCATCTAGCCTAAGGCAAACCAATTCAGGCAATCATTGGAACAATACGTCTGATGTACTATTATGTCACAACAAGTAAATATGCAGAGCATTTGTCATGACACATAGCTAGGCCAGTGTGACAGTACTGTATAAAAACCAATTGAGGGTCACCATATTTTTCAACTTTGTTTATTTTAAAATGAGTATATTTTTTTCCTATTTTATATCAGGTAACTAAATTATAGTAGTTGTGTGGATAACTTTGAATTATGCTTTGACAGACAAAATCTTACTGGTGCTCCATCTGATCAAAGTTGGTATGTATTTAAAGAGACAAGCTTTACTGTTGTCCATAGAACAGTAACATAATGTTAAGACATTGTTTTTGCTGATTGAAGCTAAGTTTGAACTACAGTTATATGGGAATTAAAATGCTTTTTTTTTATCATCCACTTGTTTCATTGGTAGCTTCCACATCATTGTAAACCTGACGTGATTAGTTTTTTTGGGGAGGGGGGAAGGGTGGGGTGCCTTTTTTTTACACTGAAGAGTACATTTTATTCTCATCATTCTAGACTGAAATGAGTAATGTGTAATTCTGGTGGGGTCCAAAGTAGAAACTAGTGGGGCAAAAATGAAATGGAATTAAAAAGTATTTTAAACGTTAAAATAATGTTCTGCTTTGTGAATATGTAAGTACAGCATAAAGATTTTTCCATCCCGTTTATCCCTTTTAAAACCATAGTTTACAATTGGTAGATCTGTCTATATATATAAGTATATTATATATATATATATATATATCTGAAATTCACCTAAATCTGCTTTATTAGGATACTGCTCACTTAATGCTTAGAAACTGGACCTGGCTCTACATTCTTAATGTATTTTCCTTTTTTTTTTGTTTGCTTTTTTTTTTGTTTGTTTTGTTTTGTTGGGTTTTTTCTCAAGTATGAACTTATTCTCTTGGAATTGAATCTTCTTTTACTACTTAAATCATTTATGTATATCTGGTAAATTATGACCAAATTTGTTGTTAGACTGCATACAGTAAATTGAAATATACACTTGGTACACTACAGAATTGTTGTGCTTTTGTTCCGGTTATATTTGGAAAAGCAGGCTTTAATAGACATTCGTTATTTATAAATATTCGGTTACTATTCACTGGCCTTAATACTGTGTTAAATTTTGACAATCATGTCCTTGGTAATACTTAACTGCTTGCTTTTAGAAGTTGCATATAATTGCCAGTGGTAGGATTGGAGGGAGAGGGATGACTATCTTTAGCAAATGATGTGAAGTACTTGAATGGAGATCCATTGTTCTTGTGTTGTAGAACCAAAATAATTCAGATGCCATCTGCAGTGTGGATTTTCTGAGCTGTTTATTCGGAAGTCATTTAAAATACATTAATTTGACTGGGTAGTTCTAAATAATAAAAAGTAAATTTCTGAAGAATTGACTTTTGAGGGACAGCTCAAGTTTCTTAACTAGTATAAGAAGTATAAAGAGATTTCTGTTCTGTGCTAGAAATTCTTTCCCTCAGGAAATGCTGGAGTTATGCTGTGGTAACACAGCAATGGATTTTAATTTGTTTTGAAATTTCTTTTTTAAAAGAAGAAAGACTAATGCCCTTATACTGTCTTTGTTACCAAATGAAAAGATACCCAGTCTCTCATTTTGTCTTCTGAAATCCTTCTCAAATCAAGTTCGAGACTTGCTTATTTGGGGCAATGCCACATGAGTAGTTTTGTGAAAAGAATCATGTATGTTATTAAACAAACACAAAGTTCTGATGTTGGGATTCCCCCTTCTTCTCTGGGTTTTTGTTTGCTTTCTGATCTCTTTAAGTAGTGGTGGGTATCTTTTAGAAAGAAACATATAGAGCACTTAGTGGCAGGGCATTGTGATGAAGGACAAAATCAAATAATTAAGTAAATTCACTTAAGATTCGCAATTAGAACTCTTGGTCAAAGTAGGTGTGATGTAAGGAAGACACAATGTAAGATGTGTTTGTCCTATGCCATTGTTACTACAGTATGTTAGAAAGCATTTTTCAATTGTAGTGACAAATGCATTTTGAAGGAAAAGTGGCATTTTTTCCAATTATTTAGAAACTTTGTGTAGTTCTGTTTGCAAACAAATCCTCTTGTAAAATAACTTTCCGAAGTGAAGCCAGTTTTGAAAACCAGAAGTGGTATTTAGTTGTTAGCATGCATCCTGAGAACTAAGAGTTGCAATTACTGGTTCCCGTAGTGTACACTTGGTTTTTGAGATGTGTATCGTTCTGCAAATGCAGTTCTCAAGAATAAGCGCTATCAAGTGAGGAGAAGCTTGGGCCAGGGCGCTGACATGAGGAATGCTCCTCGTTGTGGGTCACAGCAGTAATGCTGTTAGCAGAAGATGCTTTCCTTGCGTAGCTTTAAGTTGGTAAGGCTTTTAATAGGATTTGCTTTAATGAGGCCAATCTGAGTTGCGTGCTTGCTTTTAAGTTTTGTTTCACTTGATTTTTCTTGTTCTTGCCACTCAGTAACGCAAGTCTCCCACCTATTCTGAAATATTTGTTGTCTGCTGACTCCACACAGATGCAGAATTCACTTTGCAAGTACTGTATCTTGTTTGTGGTTTCTTCTTTACTTTGTTGTATTTAAATGGCTTTGGGAACTAATCACAGAAACGAAAGCAAGACAATTGACACCACCAGCAGCCCAAAAAACTTGTGCCAAAAGAAAGTGAAAAAGAAGAAAAATGTGGAGTGCAGTGTGATGAGAAAAAGGCTTTTGGATTTGAGTTGTTACAATTCTTCTAGTTTGTTACTTGAATATTTTGGACAATTCACTGTGCTTTTCTCTAGCACTATTTGGTGACAACCTTCTGATGAAGAAGCTATGCAAGAAACCCAGTTTTGAGTTTATTCAGTGCCTCCAGAATGTGGTTCAGGCTCTACAGAGATAGTACCCCTGAGTAGCTTTCTGTATATATTTTACTGTAGACACTTCTGTTAGCATCCCTCTTCACTATGGGATCTATTACCTAATTTTTATTTGATAAATGTTTGCTCCTTTGCCTTTTACACATTTTAATAGCACATTACTGTGTATTACTGAACAGAATGGTAAAGGTTAAATATTGACACAGTGGATAAAAAGGAAATAATTTGGTTTTCCTATGGAATACTTGAACAAACCTGTAATAAAATAATTCTTTTGTAATGAAGAAAATACAGGTTTGAAATCCAGGGGCATGGGTGTTGCTGAGCAGAACCCTTTGAGATGATGAAGATTCCGTACATAATTGACCATGGATTTTTAAAATACTTTTATGGGGGGAAAAAATGCAAAACTGTACTAGAAAGACTTTGGCTTAAACTTGAAAATAAAATTGGCTTATCAAGTATTTTGTATTTTACATTACTGCAATTTGAAGTGAATGTTTAAAATAAGCTATACATAATGTTCCTTACCTGCATCAATTTGGATTAGCTACTTCAGAAGACAGATAAAAGTGACTTCTCACTGACATTTTGATATATAAACATATTTTCAAGACTTCTAATACTGTGTACTCCAGTCTTTAAGTTACCATGCTGCAAATAAATTTAAGAAATAACAGTTTTATCCATTTTTTTGTGCCCTGCCCCCTCACCCTCCACAAGAAGATGCAGAGAGATTTCTTTGGATGGCTAAACTTCAACATTCAGTCATTTGCTTCAAATAACTTCTGCTTCTGACATAGAATAGAATTTATAGAAAACAGAATTTATTTTAAGGTTTTATTTTAAACTTCACTGATAATAAGGCATATCACTTTAAGATGACCCATTTCCAAAAACCAGAATTCAGGTGAGGTGTTTATAACCTAAAACTGGATTTAGACAAACCTCAGTGCAACGCTGAGCAGGTCACTGAAGGGGCACTTTAGCCACAGTCTAGTGCATGCCAGAAGTTTTGGATCCCCTCAGAAATGCAGTGGTACTGTGTGTGCCCAAAGCCTTTCCATTGGTGTTTTGTTCCCTCTGTCCATTTCCACCAACCTGAGAAGCTGGAACAAGTCCTTTCAACTGAGTTTCTCAAAAGCTTCTCGACTGAATAATGCTGGGTGTGTGTTTGAATTGATCCTTAGGCTTTTGTTGTATGTGTTATATGTGGGTTATTGTTGGTAGGTTATACACAAGTGGATTTCTTCAATTGGGAAGTAATCAGCCCTTTGTTGGTTCTTTCAAGGATTCAAAAACTTCAAAATTTTCTCTTTGCCCTGTAGAGAAAACTTGAGGTTTGATATCCTGGATAGGCAAGTCTGCTTGTGTATCTTGACTTGGATGCCAGGGTTCAGTGAAGACCAAAGGCCTCTGTTTCATTAGCTTTTCCTATTAGGGGCACCTGCACACTGCAGTCTGAGGTGTAGGTACAGCGTGTAAGGGAATTGTCTTGTGTGGGACACTAGCTCAGGTTTGGTAAAAGCCCAGAAAATAACTGCTAGGTCATTGAACAAACTGCATTACTTCAAAAACTATCTGAATGGTGGTACACAGAGAATTGTTTCAAGACTTGAATATATTTTTAGCTTGTTAATTAAATGCAATATAGTAATGTGATGTTCTCTTGTTAAATGTATGTAAACTATTGTGTTTTGTCTACATAAGTTATGAAAAGAGCTTCAGATTCCACAGAACAGTGTGAACTTTGTAGCTAGAAAGGAGCAGCAGGAAAAGAAATATGTTTGTTAAAATTCAGCAAATTCAATCTAATTAGATAAGAATGAACATTAGAACAGCAAGCAGCTGCAGAAGAAATTGTAAAGTTTGTAGGAGGGTTGTAAAAGAAGCCAGTGCTGCAGGAAAGGGTCTCCAGAAGCTTTCTTAATGGGCCTGAAGTCTAGCTGCGTTCATCAAGGACCAGGAAAAGATGCTTATCTTTGCAGCGGTTGAGTTGGTGATGCTGTAAAACCCTTAACTCTTGAAATGCTGACCTTTGAAGGATAGACCTAACATTAAACTTTGAAATAGCCAGCCTCTTTCTAGCTCTTTAATTTGAAAATGCCTCCAGGATTGACTGCTGAGATGCCAAATTTATGCTGAGAAGTAGCCCTAATTATTTTCAGATCAAATGAAGAGGGTTTTTTTTTATGTACATGACATCTTTCTGCAAGTTATCCTCTGCATCCACCTGCAAACCCACACTACTGAGGTCATAGGATATAATATTAATACATCTGTTAATTTGTGTCGCCTTTCTCAGAAACTGAGGTAATTGGAAAAGAGGGGAGTGGGAAGTTTTATGTTTAACCTCTGAGTAACTGGAATTTAGGAAGGTGCTTTTAAACCTTACTGAGACTTGATCTGCCAAGATGTTTATAAACTGCGTGAGATATATCACTGGCTAAGTTTGCAAAAATTACTACTGTCATTTTTAATAATTTTTTCAAGACTACTGGTGTTGTCATCTCTCTAATCTTTATTGTCATATCTCTGTCATAACTTGCAACTTTTTAGGATCTACCAACTTTCTTAGAAACAGTAAGATGTGAATATATAATGTTCACAAAGAAGTTGTCAGTAACTTTCTGTTGAACGTTATTATTCTGCCCTGAATTCCTCCTTGAACGGTATGTTTTGTCTGGAAGGTATGGAAAGGGGCTTGGTGACCACTGTCTGCTCACAGGGCTTAAGAAAACCTGTTAGTCTGCAAAAAAGGCATTTGTATTTTCATACTGGAAGCAGACTTTTCCCTTGAAGTTTCTTACACCTTGCTGTGAAGCATTTCAGTTTTGAAATCTGTGTAGTAGTGTGAAGAGGCCACTAGTCAGCCTGAACTTGTAATTTTGCTGCTTATACACCCTTTAAATTCATAAAGATGTGACCTTATTATAATGCTGCACAGGTCATAACTGCAGTTGTCACTCTTTGCTCTGCTTTAATAACAGCAGCTATTCAAGTGGTGTATCTGAGGCAACCTTTGACAAGGCTTTTTAAAGCTGCTTTGTTGTCCACTTGTGTCGTGGCCTGTTGGATAATGTCAGGGAGGTTATTTTGCCCTGTTTCATTTCTGCAGGTAGATTGTTGTCTTTTTCCTGAGATACTTCATAAAGCTCTTCTGAAGCACTGAGGAGAAGTGCTACTCAAGAGCCAAAGTACTGGAGTAGCTGTGTAAATCTGCTGTAAAGATTTAAACACTGTAAAGTGTTTAATGAGAATCATTGGAAGTTTGTCCTCTTTGATGTAGGTTTAGAAAAGAATCTAAAACTGAATGTGGTTTTAAGTTACCACATCAAATGATTTAACTTTAGAGTTTATTCATCGTGATGGATGATGACTCATTTCTTTATTGTCACAGGATAAAATCTCAAGCAACTGTTCCTTAAGAAACACTTCTACCTCTTACCTTGCACCAGATACTCCTTTTTATTGGCTGGAATTCGTCAATTGAGTGCATAATTATCTTTTCTGCACTTCTGTTAGCTGGCTCTGAAGTGATTGTCAATCTAGATCCATGGAATTCCTTCCTTGCTGGAGATGTAAAAACTCCGGAAAGGAGTTTCTGCAGGAAGAACATTAGTGGAATTAGAGATCTGGATCAGCCCAATGGTAGCTGATCATGTCAAAAACCATTTGAATTTTCTCAATGTGATCATAAGAATTAAACTATGAAAAAAAAAAAAAAAAGGAAATCATTAAGTATCTTTGCAGGGCTTTTGTGATGCTGCCTTGCTTTTACTGATGTTAATGAAGATGATTGGCTTTTCCCCACACCTCCTGCTGAAAGTAGAACAGTTGCAATACTTGAAGTGACTGCATCATGGACATTGGCTAAACAATTCTGCCTGTAAATTATCTGCAAATTTGATGTATTCTCAAGATTGATAGCATGCTAGATACATATTTGTAAGAAAATGAACAGTAACTTTTAATTTTGGATTTGATGACACTGTTCTACAGTGTTTTAAGTAGCTTAAAATGCAGTTAGGGGTTTGTCACCAGCATTTGGAGCTATATTGCACTAACTGGAAATTACTGCACTAGGTAGCCTGTATTTCTAAAACTTGATATTGGGCTCTCAAAGCAACGTGTTTAATAACAAGAAACC
This sequence comes from Empidonax traillii, assembly GCF_003031625.1. Lineage (NCBI taxonomy): Eukaryota > Metazoa > Chordata > Aves > Passeriformes > Tyrannidae > Empidonax > Empidonax traillii. Next base: position 607,090 of record NW_020955571.1, read on the forward strand.
GTCTGATTGCTGGATCTGATGTAGAACCTGCCAGACAGTTCTCTTGTGAAGAATGGCAGGGAACAACTGAAAGTATCATAGGAGGGGGAATCCTCAGCTTTGACCCAGCAGGGAGGAGGATCCCTGCCTTTTAAGAGTTTATTTCACAGTAAAACTGCATGGAATTAGATTTATGTACTTTGGAAGGCGGAAGGACTGAGTCAGCCCTGTTGGAATGTGAACTTTTGTGCTAGGGCACTTAGATGATTCCAAGTCTGAGCTTACACTGCATCCCTTTTAACATGTATAAGAGCTTAGTACACTGGGGCATTAAGTCTGCTACCTGTTATTGCCATGTGAAGGTCAGATTTTGGTTTTAAAGAGACTTAAATTCCCAACTTGAACTTTAAGTAATTTTTTTTAATGCTGCTTTCAAGTGATTCTCATTTGAGAATCCACTATTTGTCACCCTGTGTGTAGTCAGGTGTTAAATGCAATCGATACATAAAAGATAAAATATGCAGTATCTTTTCACATGCAACAGGGACTTTATTTTTCATCTTGCAGTTCTTAGATAAGCAAGCTGGAGCTCAGGTTGTGTCCCTTTGTTCCTTCCAGGACTCTGGATCAGAATTTCCCTTTGAAATGCAGCTGCTTTCCACCTCTCAGCTGCTTTTCCTGTACCAAATCAAACATCAAAATCCTTGTATCATGTTTAGCTTTATTTGTTAAGCACACAGTTTGAAACTTGGTATTTTTTACACTCTACCTTAATTCTTTTTAAAAAAAAGGTGTTTCAGGTGCAGAAATAAAGTTTGAACATTTGATCTCTCTGTGTCCAGGATGGCCAAAGCAATATCTTATTAATGCACTTAATGTAATGCCAACTTTGCCTAGAAGTAGACTCCGGTGGCTTAATGCTGAGGGGTGTGCCTTCAGGCACAACTGTCATTATGAATAAAACATGGTACAGAAGGCAGTTGTATTAAAGTGCAGCAGATCTTTTGGGCAAGTGAAGTGGAAGAAATCAAGGGATCACTAAAGCTCGGAGCTGCTGAGGCACAACCATTGCCAGCCAGCCTTGTGACATGGAAAGCTTTTCTGAAAGCCTGGTCAGGTCCTTCTGTTTGCTCTCTGCCAAGAGGCAACGCTCATCCTCTGCAGTGCTTGGCTTTCCCCATGGCATTCTCTCCAAGGGACAAAAGGCAAGTGCATCAGGTGTTCCACTTTCTCCCCAGGGAGAGTTATTCCTTGGAACTTGCTGCTATTTGACTTGCACCCTTTAAAATGACGTGGGGCAGAGTATGATGATGTTGAGGCTTCAGATGCTTAGTAAACTCTGTCATGAGAAGTAGTTTATGTTCTGCTTTTCAAATTTGATACCAAGCTCTCACTTGCCTTTGAATAGAGATGCCACCTTATGTCGGTGCTAGGGATGACAGGCTCAGTATCATCAGACTTTGTCAGGTCTGTACTGCTCTTAGTTCTTACAGATTTTAACGGCCAGTGATTAATGTGACTGATTCATTGGCATCCTGTATCTTCTGCTGTTGCCAGCTAAAAAGCAAGGAGCAGGGATGCAATTTCTGATTTAAGTCCTTTTCATGTTTGCTGGCTAAACTGCCAGTGCTGGCAAGCCACTTTACTCTTAGGATTTATTAGTTTGCTACAGCTGTTGTTAAATCTAAATAAAGTACAAATCAGCTTTGTCACATTGTTACAATTTAAAACAAATAATGGAAGAGCTGGTACAGATGCTATTAAAAGGACAACTCTGCTGTTTTTCAGGTCTAGCTTGTTTAGAAGTTACTGTACTCTCTTTTCAGAATAGACTAGACTTACTAGACTTCTCTTTTCAGAATAATAGTTACTAGACTTCCCTTTCCAGAATAATGAAAATTATTTTCTGAAAATTTGTCCAGCCCAGTCTCTCACATACTTGTGACCAACCATTTTTTGTTTCCAGCAAACTATAAAACAACTACAAGCACTTTTTTTAGTTCTCTTTTTTCATCCCCTTATTTTCTTTGATCTCTTTTCTGAACTTCTTTGGCTTCCTTGCTAAATATATAAACTCAAATTATGTGTTGTTCTGAAATACTGTAGAAAACTGATTAAATTTGAAAGTTTGCACAGTTGGATTCTATTTTTTTTCACTGTGCAAAAGAGAACTGCAAATAATTGCTCAGTTAAAAAAAAAAACAAACAAACCTGCAGCGCAACACCCTCCACCCTAAAGTTGAGCATTTTTGCTAGTATTCTTGAATATCTTGGTCCCTATCTGCTTGTTAATGACACAGATAGAGAAGGCTGAGGAGGCAAAGGCGATTTAGTTTTCCAGGTGCCTTCTGCAACTGAAGAAAACATAACCCTCTGAGACTGATTCTGGGAGAAACTATGAAGATCCTCCATCCCGCTCCTGTTACATCCAGCCCTCATCTTTGCATTGCCAGGTGCTGTTTCTGCACTGGCAAGAAACAAGAAGACTTGAACAGTCCTGGAGCTCTTGCTGAGTCAAGGTGCAGTCATTTCATTCCAGTCAAAACCAAACTAAGTGCATCCAGGTCAGGGAGTTAGTTTAGAATGCAGGGTCGCTTCTAAAGCAGAGGTCTTAATCACCCCCACTTACCCACCTGCAGTTTATATTGTGGAGCTCTCTGAACACTTCATTGAATTCCTTTGGGGCAAAACTAGACCTGAAGACATACTTTAGGAGTGTTCTTGCTATGCTCCAAACTACAAATGCTTCCCTGTCCACAGGACCAAATTAAAGATAATTAAAAGGAAAATTTCTTTGAAATGTGCATAGTCTGGACAACTGTTTAGAAATCTTCTATGGGTCACAGACCTAAAAGACGTAGCCCAAATGGTCACAAATCTGTGTTACTCTAGAGCTATGCTACCTTTGCTTTCATCAACTCTACCAAGGACCAAAAGGAGGGCATGGAATTTCTTAACCTCCAAAGTAATTCCTGAAAAAAGTGATTCACAAACCATGATAACTACTGGCAGTTTTTTCTGACCCAAGTTCTTTAGCAGTGTGATGCTGCACAGCCTGGGAGTGAGAGGTGTATTTCTCTTCCCGGTGATGAAAGAGTACCTGCAAACTTGCATTCTCACTTACTTTGTCTTGCTTCAGTAATCCTGCTGTTGCTTAGGGTGCTGGATTTTTTTTTTTTATTTTATTTTTTTATGAAGCTGAAACCAACAAATATCTTTAAATTTTAAAATCTTTAACTTCCTTTTTGGAACTGTTCTTCTGGTGAAGCAGTTTCTTTACTGGAAGTAGTGATTAGGGCAGAAGTGACAGTGCTGATAGGAGGATTAGTTCTCTCTAAGTTGTGGGTGTGATTATTGTGACCGATTTCCAACATGGTGGAGAGGAAGAGCTCACAACCACTGTCCTAGAGCTTTTCAGGTGGATTCCTATTCCTAGGGTGTTGTGATGCTTCTGCTCTCACAGGGCCTCCCAATATTTTAGAAAACATTAGGGATAAAACTGTTTGCTTGTGGATGCTCAGTTTGCTGAGCACCTTGCTGAAGAAGGCTGACTGAGCACAGAATTTTGCAATGGAAATGGAAACCCTTACTTGACCCTTTTCTATTGCTGCATGTTAAATACTCCTTGAAATTGCACTGACTGAACACAGGACCTAATCATGATACTTCCTTGTGCCCAGCTACCGTAATTTTGGTAGAGAAAGCAGCTTTGTTTTTCTTTTTTGTTACCTTCTGCCCGCAGTGCAAGCAGTGCCCAGATGAGTCATGCTCGCACAGGGAGCTGTTTGGAGTGGCTTGAGTGCCTGCTCTGCTGTATATCACAGACCAGTTTGGGGGAGGTGGACAGAAACAATAGCAGAATTAATTGCAGGCACAGAGCTAAAGCTGACTAAACTCGGCAGCTCTTTAGGCCCCTGAGTGGACCTCCCTAGAATCCTTTTTTCTTTTTTTTTTTTTTTTTCTTTTTTTATTTTTTCTTTTTAAGATCTTTTGAGGAAAAGCCAAGTAACCAATGGATTTTATATCCTTTCCCTTGGATAATGTACTATTTCTCAAGCTAAGCCTTTTTCCTATTACTCTGGGAGTTGCAAGGTTGGGTCCTAGAAAGGATAACAAACTACTTGAGGTATTTTGACAAATAGTCATTTAACAATGCATGGGATCGCATTTATATCGTGCAAAACTTGTTCAGAAACCTTCTACTGTCTCTCTGTCATATTAAGTACTCACAATAACACTGATTGTAATCTTTCTTCAGTCTGATTAAATCTTCATCACATTTATACAAGCTACATTTTGACAGGCAGTCATTAATGTTCATGAAGCCTGTTGAGAGTGAAAAAGATGGCTGGTAGTGTGAGAAACTAAGCTATACTTGATTATTCTTGTGCCCAGTTGCTTAAAGTACAATTGTGTGTGCTTTTAAGGAAGGTTAGTTTGGAAACCAGCCATTTAATTATTCTAGTTCCCAAAACCCACTAATCAAACTCGGACTGATCATGCAAAGTGGGAAACTCCAGTAACTTTCGCAGGCATATCTTAAATTTGTGGAAACAAGTTGGGCGCCTTCCAGAGATCACAGTGATTGTGCTGGGATGATGTGAAGTGGGCAGCAGCCACAGCTCCCTGCTGGAGGGTGGGATACTTGCTTTAGGAAGCAGGTTGGCATCTCTTGCCAAGTGAGTGAAGTTGGGAGAGAGGAGGGAGAAGGAATGGCTTTGGGGTGCAGGACTCAAAACAGACAAAGTCTGAGTTTGTTCCTACCTGCACAGTATCAGTGGGTGCAATTTAAAGATAACATCCCCCCTACAGCTGTCTTCCTTTCTTTTTAATAGCCATTTGTGATACATCACAGTGTTTCACCCAAGGAACTGATAAGGTGCCCTTTCCACTTGATTCTTTTTTCCCAGCTCATGTGGCCCATCTGTTAGGTGTGACTGGAAGTGGCAAACAGATGTTGAATTAATTGTGGAAGTTCTGTTACCCACCAGGATCAGAACTCTTTGCCCTCCAAAAGATGCTGTGCTAAGGCTGAACTCTGATTACAAACAGGACAACCAGGACTGCTTCTCAGCAACGGACCTGGTGGAAGTCGAGGAGGTTCATTTCAATGCCATATTTGACTGTGGCTGCTGGTGAGGGCCCTTCTGCCGATACATTTTTAGGGAATAGTTGTCTGGGGTTTTTTTAGGAACCCAAAACCTATGTCATAGCCCCTGCATTCCAACCTACTCCAGCAAGGCATGCCCAATTAAGTCTTGGTGGCTCAGTTTAGTTATGCACCTCTGGATTTTTTTTTTTTTTTTTTTACCTTCATGGAACTGCATTTTAGTTATTGTAATTTTTGAACCTATAGAACTTTGTGATTCCCACTTTTGCTTTAGAAGGGTGGCTGTCACTGTAAAACAGCAATAGCCAGGAGCAGTAGGCACAAAAAAAATGTTCTCAGAACAGCAGCTTTGATTTTGAGCTGTTTCCCTTCATAAAATGGACTTGTAAGACAACAGTTTGTCTGCTCATGTACAGGTTTATTACTGTTTTCAGTCAGTCTTGATAATCAGCAAATCCAAAACAAATATTTAATTCTGGATCATTCATTTCAACTTCTTAAAATGCTTGTTCTTTGCTTTGAAGCAGCTTAGTCAAATGTTTCCTGAAGTTTAAGTTTTTAGGCTCTGATTGTTTAAAGCTCTTGAGTATAGGTTTAACCTTAAGTTAAACCCGTAATTCTAGGTCTTCATTTATGTAAGGATCTGGGGGCCTGATCCAGTGCTACTGATCACTGAGCAGGCTGAGACACTGGCCAGTTCAAAAGAAGTCTAGTTCATAGACTTGAATGCTGAACTCCTTTTGAAATATTTACTACCTCAAGTTACACAGAGTTTTGAGGATTGCTTGACGGTCCTAAGAGTTTGCAAAGCCTTTAATACCGTACAGGACAATAAATATAGGCTGAGATAGTTACAGGAATCAAAGGATGCAGTGAACACCTTCGCTCTCCAAATGTCTTCTGATTACGTTGTCTGGTAGACTTCAGATTGATCATCCTATTTCCAACTCAAGACAATTAATTTGGGAATTAGAGTTTGGAGATTATATTACTTCATTTTTGAAAAGATGAATGCCATGTTCCTTTTTTCCTTTGATAGTTGATGTTTTTGTGTAGTTCTTGCTGGTGTTTTCTTTTTTTGTCAAATGTCCTGAATGGAAATTACCAACCATCTTCATCCATGTAGCACCTTTGATGAGTAACAGCTCTCCCATAATTTGCATTTGTGTAGAATATTCGGTCATCCAGATAGCTGTTGCATAAATTTTAATGTGTTCCTTAGATTGGCACAAAGAATTATCAAATTTAATTTTTACTAAAGCGCTGTATCGGATGGCCCTTTGGAAAATGAGAGGGAGAGGAAGAAAAACGGTGTTTGCAGCTAAATTAGAATGTGTTAAAGAATGTTAGAGAGCCTTCTTTTTAAGTCAATTTTTAGTGTTAATTTTAATTGAACAATTAGTTCTTCATTTTAGAGATAAATATCTTCCAGAAATCCCACTCTATTCCCTTTCAAGCATCTTCTCAGAACCCATTTGTTTGAGATCTTCATCAAGAAGTAAAGTAGGAGCATTAGCTTTGCTTTGCAGGAATCTTCATGGACCCAGTTATGAGTGTCTAAATGAAGTAGCTGCAAGACTCAATCCTTTGTCCTTCATCTTTTTTTTAAGAAATGATCCTGCTGAGGTTACAAAAAAGTCCATTTATCTTTAGTCTACTTTTCTACCAAATACAAACATTGATTTTAAAGCTACCCATGTTTTTGAATCACACTGTAGTGATCCTCCATTCAGTGTTATACTCTCTAGTCCCTGAGCTGCTGTTGCTTCCAGGGAAGTGTAGTGTAATACCATTTCCTCTTCCACTCATACCTATGCAACTGCCTTTGGCTGCTGTTGGAGAGCGTGACGCTAGGAATGATCCCCTCTTCAGTCTGAGACAGTTTGGCAGGGCTTGCTCTTACAGTGCCCAGCTCAATTTTGAGTGTCATCTCCACTTTTGTCTTGTGATATCATACTATGGTTCGGTCATAGAATTGTTAGGGTTGGGAAAGACCTCTATGGTCATCGAGTCTGTTAATGCAGCACCACTGAGTTCACCACTAAATCCTATCCCCAAGTGCCACATCCACACTCTTTTTGAACACTTCCAGTGATGGTGATTCCACCACTTCCCTGGGCAGCCCATTCCAATGCCTCACCACCCTTTTGGAAAACAGATTTTTCCTAATATTTAATCTAAACATCCCCTGCCGCAACTTGAGGCCATTTGCTCTCGTCCTGTCATTTGTTGCTTGGGAGAATAGACCAACCCCCACCTGGGTACAACATCCTTTTAGGTAGTTGTAGAGAGTGATGAGGTACCCCCTGAGCCTCCTCTTCTCCAGGCTAAACAACTCCGGTTCCCCCAGATGCTCCTCATCAAACTTCACCAGCTTTGTTGCCCTTCTTTGGAAACACAAATAGTTCAAATAGTTTCACTTTTCTGTATTTAATTGTCTTACTTAATATACACATTCATATTCTCAAAAAAAACAAACAACAAAACCCTATCCTCTGATAAACCAAATACCTTTGTGACTGCCCAGGTAAGTGCTGTCTCCAGAGTGGTGTTTAAATCCTTGACAGAATTGACAGACATTTTCACACAGTTTGATTTTTCTGTCCCCAAGACCTCTGTGTGGCTGGCATTCTTTCCAAGTCTTAGCTGGACATTATTTATTCCCGACTGCTGCTCCTAAGATGGAAGCAAAGAATAAAAATTCCATGTGTTTCTCTGAGTTGTGCTGTCAGGAGAGGCATCAAAGCTTCTTCCTTCTGGAAAGAAGCCAGGCTTTTTAGCAAACAATAAGTTCAGTAAAGTGAACAAAGAGAAAGCATGCAAGCATGTTTTTTAACTAAAGGGATAAGAATCTAATTGCACAAGCTGGGAAGACTGAGTTACATTTAGTTAGAATAGGGGAATGTGGCTGCTAGTCTGAATTTACAATGATGTATGAAAAAGGTTACCAATCTCTACCCTTAACACAGGCACACTTTTCCCCTCAAACAAAGGCATGTGCAAGCTTTATGTCAGCACTGGACTGCATCTCACCTTGGTTGTCTGTGTTCACCTCATCCCTTTCAAACATCTGCTTTAGAATAAGAGGAACTTAACCCAGGAGATGCTTATGCTTTCTTAATGTAAAAGAAACCCCTTTCACATGAAGGGAGCTAGGGCTTAATCCAGCTTGATCCAGCTTGATCATTTCAGATCTTTCAGGGTATCTCACTTGGCCTTCACCTGCTGGTCAGAAAGTGTGTGGGTGACTTACAGCTCTGCCAGTCCCATATAGGTGTTTGAAGAACTGAAATACTACAGGGATGAAATTTGGTTTGATGACAAGAAACCAATGCAGGCATCTACACATCTGAGGTATGTGTTCACCAGAGTCAGTGAGAGCTAGTCACTACCTGGACTGCATTGGAAGATCAGGTCAGATATACACTAATGAGCCTTTTAGAAGATGAGCTATTCAGAGTCTCTTTTAGCTTAAGAAGAATCACTCTGTAGACTCCACTGTGCTTATTCAGACCTAGATTCAGGTGTTTTGATTTGGAGCTAAGGCTCACCTTGTATTTGGTCAGGTAAAAATTTCATTTGATGCCTCTGTTGCTTTCTGAAGGTTCATGAAGCAAAAGAGCACAGGAGCTAAAAGAGAGCCCAAGTGAAGACCCAGAGCAACACTGGGTGTGTGATCTTGAGAAAGGCCTTTAAAAGGTTTGTTGCCAGCTAAGTGCTGGTGTGTACAGTGATGCTCCTCCCTGTTCTCTGCTGAGAGAAGTGGGCTTTGTTAAGTATAAAGGGACACATGAAAAGCCATTTGGCTCTTGTCTTCACTAATCCAGAGGACTCCAGGTTTTGGTTAGCTACTGGGGCCAAAGACTAAGACTTACCTGTCCTTCATTCTTCATTTCACAAAACAGTGTGGTATAACAGCTCTCACACGTGCATGAGCTAACCGTGGCAAACGGTGACACAGAAAGTCAGGTAATGCTACATCTGCCAAGAAAATCCTCAGACTGGAATCCAGTTCTTTAGATCAGAATTTCTTTAGAAGTGGCAACTGCTTATGATTAGATTCTTAACACTGTGATGTGCAGAAAATAGAGTATCTTATTGTGGAGGAAGCTGTATTATTTGCCTTTGATAGATCCATAGAGTATAATAGTTAAAAGAAGACAGGAATTAAGCAAAAGCTCAGCAAGACAAACTGGTGCTGACATACACAGATGGTGTCAACTGATAGCTGGTTGGCATTATGAATTGTTTTATAATTAGGTAATTAAAGCAAGTCTGTACACACTTTAACTTTCAGGAAACTCTAAAAGTACATGTAGCTGTAAAATTATATCTATCCATTAATTTCTTGTCAAGTCTGTCATACCTGCTCATAAAATGCCTAATAAAGAAACTTACACATGCACAGTCTCATGCATTTCTTCTATAAACCGTGGTATGTAACAGCACAGTCCTAGAATACCAAAGAACAATTGTAAAAATATATACAAGATTTTGCTCTCCATTTCTTTTCAAATTGAAGTTGTTATTACAGCTTTCATCTTTTAAAGGCAGGGGAACACTTAAGGCTCACCAAAAGCCAGTCCCCCTGACTCAGCCAAGACTGCACAACGCAAGATCTCTGGACTGAGAACTAAAATTGTTGGTTACTGGGATTCAGATTTCTTCCCAAGTTTCATTTCTGTTCCATTGCCAGAAAATAAATCCTAGGACTTCACAGGGAAAACAGATGTTAGTTGAACTCACCCAAGGTCTTTCTTCTGAGTCCTGTCGATCCTAGTAGGTATTGTACACAATATGTGGATATCTCATGACAGACATGGACATGTCTGATGATGAATGAAGGCACACAAGCAGATTCATAGTAAAAACCAAACAGAATACAAGAACAGGCTTAAACCTAGGATATTTAGTTTGACTCTCAGTTGCACTTGGAAGTCAAGGAAATTTTGTACCTGCAGCCTGAATATTAATTTTGGTTTTCTATATCTGAATTTCCAGTTATCCATCCAGTGGACCCAGGTTCCTTTAAAAACATGCAAACTAATTTTCTAAAAACTTTTTACATTTTTTGAGGGACTGATGGTGAAGAGTTCTTCGCACACTACTTTCAGTTTCAGTTAGCTGACATGTTTTGCAGAATCAGACACTACAAGTTATGTAGAACAGACAGATGTCTATTCCAAACAATATTTGGTGCTGAGTATTTCCTTCTAACATCGAGTAAATTAAATGGAGAAATTTATGTACAACTAAAATATGTTGAAACCAACATATCACAGTTATAAAGACGGCTGAGTTGACTGATATGAAAAGTTCCTCAGTTTTGAGTTGTGTTTCTTTGGGAGGTGAACACTTGCTGAACAGTCCATACTGCAACAGTCAGTCCCTTTCACAAAGATGCAGGTTACCCCCACCTCATACTTTGTTTATTAAAATTGCTTAGCTATCCAATGCATCTTTGATCATGATGCATTTGACTCCTCACAGCAATTTCTAAGGGCATGTTCATTATTAATCTAACCCAACTTATCCTGTGTACCGCTGCTGACACCCCAAAAAATTGTGATACAATAGAATGAAGCAAAACGGATAAGACATAGGCAAACTGAATGCTGCCAATATTAATTGCTTTACATCTTGCTTTATACAAGCAGTTTTCCTTCACTGGAAAAAATACTTCTGGCAGTGAAATGAACCTTCAGGTGCTTTGGAGGCTGGCACAATTTTACTTCCTTTATTTCTCTCATGCTTTATTTATGACCTGCCAAGTGCTCGTAGAAGAAAAGCCAGGGCTTGCTCTCTCTTGACATTTCACAATGATTTTTAATTATTGGAGCAAAGCTTGAACCTTACTAGTGTACCTTTCTCTCCAAGTTTTAGCTATAGTACCAGAAAAAGCAAAATAAACTGAAATATTGGTATCTGTAATGCTTTTCTATTCCTAAATGTGTTATTATAAAGGTGTATCAACAGTGACAAAGGGTTGTGGCCATCACTAAATCTGGATGGAGGGCTCAGTTTTCCTAGCGCATGTGTTAACCATTAGCATAAAAATACGCCCAGTTATTGGAGCTTCCTATGTATAATTTTTTTTAAAAAAGGATTGGTCATATTAGTTCCACTGTAAACTCTGTCAGAGTTTCAGTTTCAATTTTATATTTTATTTTCTAAATTAAACAACATAACATTAAGATATTCTGCTACTTGAGTGCACCTTTATCGTCTGTTAACCACGTTGTCCTCATCCCAAAGGACAGTATGTGTTCTGTTGATAAGCTAAAAATTTGCTTTTAAGAAGGCATAAATTGCCTTTTGTCAAAATGAGACATGAAGAGATTTAGAGAACAGTGGCATTATAGGCAAGAGAAGTCATAAATTGCCTAAATGTTTGTGTCTCAACGCTTCGGCCTCTAGGTAGCCAAAGCTGGAATTGTTTGCCTACCAGCTTTCATCTCCCAGATATGGAGTAGGTGTGCTGCAGCTGCTGGAAGGAAAAAAATTGAGGCTTATCATGTACTTGGACATACCAGTAGGATGCTCTACAGAACAAATACCAAACTCCTACAGCAGGGGCTTTGAAGTGCATTTGGAAATCCAAGCCCTTACCTGTGTCCCAGTGAAATGACTTTGGCAGTCTTCTGAGCTTCCTCAGTCCACAGCCACAGTGCAGTTTCACACAATATTCTCAGCAACCAGGAGCCTCCCAGATCTAATCTGAGTTCTGGCACAAACTGCCCAGCCTAAGCTCAGGGGCTTTGAGATGACAGAGAAGTTTTCTTGAACCACACCAAGGTGGTGGTGGGCATAGCCAAGGTCAGCTCAGAGCTCGCACTGCCCAAGCAAGGAGAAAGAACATCAGGCTACAACAAATCCATGTCTGTGCTGCAGCCACTTCCTCAGTAACACCAGTTCACCCTTTTCAACAGGTTAAGCTCATGTCAGGAGTGGGGAATGGGAGCAGCTCAGGCAGGAATATACAGTTCATTCCGCTCTGCGAATGAACTGGGAATGTTCTGGGAAGATGTGGCTAGTAACCTTTGCAGGCATGAGGATGAAGCACCCTCTGTACCCTCTTAAGATGCTACAGAAGCAGTTTGCTGGGTGCAGTGCAGCAGAGGGCAGCCACCAGACAACCTACATCTTGAGAGGGAAAAGGCTTATATCAGTGAGCTGTGGAGTCACACTTCAGAGATTTAATACAACAGGGAGATGTAAGTACTCAGAATTAAAAACTACCTTCATCTTCTGCAAGTCTTGTTCTGCATGAGTGGTGGGTTTTGGCTGGATGCTGGTAACCTTTCTGGCCTACTCACAAGATAAATTACTGTTCAGGGATTGTTGGCTTGGCCATAAAGCAATACGGGCTTGTCTTTTCCAAAGATCACGTGATAACTGGGATCACGTAGAAGCTGTAATTTTTTCTTACTTCTGGCTAGAACATAATATTTTGATACAACAATTAATATGTATACCTACTGTTCTCATCTTGCAACAAAAAGACCACTGCATACCTCTTCTGAACTCTTGTCTTATTTAAGTAATGCACAACAGTGAGGTGCCAGCTTCTGTGGGGTTTGTTGCACCTCATTTTATAATAGATTTTCCTTCTCAAGGCGTGGGTTGCAGGAGTAGAGCAACTGCAGTAGAACAGAACTTTTCTAAAGACAAATAAAACCCAAACAATCCCTCACAGCACTTGCATAGTGCTTGGAAAATATGAGTCAGGTCCACCCTCAAGCTCAGAAACCAGAAAGCAAATAAAAGAGCCTAACAATGTTGCCCAAAATAAATAACCACAGTGTGGAGGCACCTAAATGGGGGACATGTGGGGGAGAAGCTCTTCGTTTTTTTTAATTCTCAAGATTAGCACATCTGCCACAAACTAAACAAACAAATCGTTATTGGAGTCAGGAAAGGACAACTAATGTAAAACAGGCTGAGACACAAATCAGTAGTCATGGCAATCTGTCACAGGTGAGCGCTTCTCAAAGAAGGCACTTGAAATGCCAAACAAACCTTCTACTGAAATCCTGGAAATCTGTTTATCCAAACACTTTATTTTAATCGAAGAATCAGCAACAGCTACTATGAAAAAATGTGTATAGAGAATTTTAAGAACTTCAAACTGTTTTAAAACTAATTACTAAACTTCCTCTTGTGGCTTCTCCGCCATCACAGTGCCTGTGCAGCCCTGTACAGTGCTAAGCAGTCACAGTAAGTCAGGCCTCTCTAAATCAGAAGCCATGAAAACTTTAAGCACTGCTTTTTCTTTCCAAATGTCATTATCTTATGGAATACAATTCCTTTTTTTTTCTTTGCAGCCATTAGAATTATCAATGGCAATGAAAATAAAAGATGAAATTCCCACATAATCTTAGCTCTAACAATGGAGTTTATGATTTTATGGGGGGAAAACCACCCATGGTGCAAGACTAAGGATAAACAAAAACAGTTGGTAACAAGTAAATGTGCTCATCTTCCAAATGCTTTCATACTCACGACAACTGTTTGAGCAACTTTGCAAAAACTTGTCAGGAATTGTCATATTATTTCTTTGAATTTATTCCTTGGGTTAGTGCTGGCTTGTAACATTTCAATATCAAGATGGTACCGTAGGCAAAAGATGGTGATCATATGAACACTGAGGAAACTGTTAAGCAGAGGTCAGAATTACTGTCTCAAATCGACAAAAAATTAACATTCCTAAATTTGACCCAATGAGTAGACCTAACAGAGCTCACACACACGAATACATGCTCTGAAAATAACTGAACAGGGGCTATTTCTGTAGGGCTTGAGGAGCATTATGACAGTATGTTCTTACAGTTCATTCCGCCTTAATCATCACCTCACATTTCTCACCTCAGAATATAACTGTCTGAAAAATTACTTGTGTCTAAAGTGCTGATAAATTTGGAAAACAGTGTGGTGGATTGACCCTGGCTGGATGCCATTGCCCACCAAAACCACTCTATCACTGCCCAGCTCATCTGCACAGGGGAGAGAAAATATAGTGAAAGGCTTATGGGTCGAGATAAGGACAGGGAGAGATCTCTCACCAGTTACTGTGAGGGGCAAAACAGACTTGACTTGGGGACATTTATTTAACTTACTGCCAATCAGATTAGAGCAGGATAATGAGAAATAAAAACTAACTCTTACAACACCTTCGCCCCACTCCTCTCTTCTTCCCATTTTTCTCTACCTCCTCCTCCCAGCAGCATTCCCTAGGGGATGGGGAATGAGGGTTGAGGTCAGTTCATCAAACATTGTCTCTGCCGCTTCCTCCTCAGGGAGAGGACTCCTCTCATTCTTCCCCTGCTTCAGCATGGGGTGCCTTCTATGGGAGACAGTCCTCCACCAACTTCTCCAGTGTGGGTCCTTCCCACAGGCTGGAGTTCTTCACGAGCTGCTCCAGTGTGGCTCCCTTTCCATGGGCTGTAGTCCTTCAAGATCAGCCTGCTCCAGTGTGGGTGCCCCACAGGGTCACCAGTCCTGCCAGCAAACCTGCTCCAGCGTGGGCTCCTCTCTCCGTGGGGCCACAGGTCTCTACCAGGAGTCTGTTGCAGTGTGGGCTTCCCACAGGGTCACAGCCTCCTTTGGGTACCCACCTGCTCTGGCGTGGGGTCCTCCAAAGGCTGCCGGTGGATCTCTGCAACATCTTGGAACCTCCATGGGCTGCAGGGGCACAGCTGCCTCACCATGGGCTGCACCATGGGCTGCAGGGGTATCTCTGCTCTAGCACCTGAAGCACCTTCTGCCGCTTCTTCTTCACTGATCTTGGAGTCTGCAGAATTGCTTCTCTCACATGTTCTCACTCTTCACTCCCAAAAAGCCATTTTGGCTTTTCTTCCCCCTTCTTAAATACATTATCCCAGAGGTGCTACCATTGTTGCTGATGAACTCATCTTTGGCCAGCAGTGGATCCCTCTTGGAATCAGCTGGCACTGGCTTTATTGGACATAGGGGAAGCTTCTGGCATCTTCTCAGAGAAGGCACCCCTGTGGCCTCCCTGATACCAAAAATTTGCCATACAAACCTAATACAGTCCATTTTCTGTGAGAAGTACTGTCTGCTCAGGCTCACCTTGATTTGATCAGAACTCAATGAATAGTGCAACTTTACATTTCTTTCTTACATGTGAAGCTGAAACAGTCCTGGAGGCGTTATTGAATCTTCCAGACCTGTGCTGTTTGGGTATAACAACAAAGCAGGTTTATTTGATGGCTGAACAGTCTTAACAGAGCTAAATAGCTTAGACAGCAAATCTTTATTTAGATTTAATTGCAGCAGAACCTAATTAACAGTTTTATATTAAAGACTTGAGAGTCTCTGATCTCTTTGAAAATCACCGATACTGCCAAAACTGCGAACTCATAGAAACGAGACACGGAGAGATTTTTGCACTGAAGTAATTTATGCAATTTCTTCATAAAGAAAATAATAGTTGTAATGAAAAACTAACAAAACAACAAAAGTGATTTAAAGGGCTAAATCTGTGAGAAAGCACAAAGAACTAGTAATGAAGAGACTTACCAAGTGTAAGCAGCAGAATACTTAAATATCAGTTAGGTAATTCAAAGTTTCAGATATTTTCATGCTATCATAAGGAGCAATCTAGGAAACATATTTATATTTTAACTACAGCGTTATAAGGGCAAAACTGTGCCCCTAGCATGGGTGGGGATAGCCCTGCTCTGCCTGGCTGCCAAATGGTGGGAGAGCCTGTGGGCTCCAGGTAATGTGGGGCTGTAGCTGATTTCTCACATTTCTCTGCAGCAGTACACACACTCTTTGGTTCACGTGGTCTGATGTGCAGATAGGAAAAATAAGAAGTTTCAATACTTCACTGAAGAGGAGGAATGCAAGACCCAAGGTCACCTACCATAATCAGAGAATGACAGAATCATAGAATCATTAAGGCTGGAAAAGTCCTCCAAGTTGAGTCCAACCTTTCACCAAACAACCCCATGCCAACTAAACCATACCACTAATTGCAATGTGCAGTCATTTCTTGAATACTTTCAGGGATGGTGACTCCACCACCTCCCTTGGCAGTCCAATCCAACATTCAGCCATCCTTTCATGTCTAACCCGGTATTTAACCTGAACCTTCCCCAGAGCAGCTCAAGGACATTTCCTCATCCTCTTGCTTGTTACCTGGTAGAAGAGGCAGACCCCCACCTTGCTACAACCTCCTTTCAGGTGGTTGTAGAGAGTGATAAGATATCCCCTGAGCCTCCTGTTCTCCAGGTTAAACACACCCTGTTCCCTCAGCTGCTTCTCATAAGACTTATGCTCCAGATGCTTCACCAGCTTTGTTGCCCTTCTGTGGATATGCTCCGGCACCTCAACATCTTTCCTGTAGTGAGGAGCACAGAATGGGACACAGGATTTGAGGTGAGGCCTCTCCAGTGCTGAGTACAGAGACATGATCCTTGCCATGGCTCTGCTGGCTACACTATTCCTGATACAAGCCAGGATGCCGTTGGCCTCCCTGCCCACCTGGACACACAGCTGGCTCGTGTTCAGGCAACTCTCAACCAGCACCCTCAGGTCCTTTTCTGCTGGGCCACTTTCCAGCCATTGTTTCCCAAGCCCGCAGTACTGCATGGGATTCTTGTGACCCACATGAAGATGTGGCACTTGGCTCGCTGAAACTCATACAGTTGGCCTTGGCCCATGGATCCAAGCTGTCCAGATCCCTCTGCCAAGCCTTGCTACCCTCCAGCAGATCAACGCTCCCACCCAACTTAGTGTCATCTCATCCAGATCATCAACAAAGGTGTTTAAACAGGGTTATTTTATGTCTCTCATCCCTTCAAAATCCTTGGCTGCTGATTACTTTCTCACCAGGAGAAAGCACGGTTTAGAAATAAAAACAAAACAAAAAATCATGTGACTTTTTTTCTTTTGTTTATCATCTTGTCCTTCCTACTGCTCCACTGTAGATGACTAATTTCCCCTTCAGTCCTCATGGGGGACTGACAGTACAGCATGACCCCCAGCTGTTTCAGAAATGGCCCTTCATTTTTCCAGGAGAAACTTACATAGAGGCAGAATGTGCAGCCCATGTGCAGACTCCATACTGTCTTTCTTCAGCGCAGCAACTGACCACATGTAGAAAGCGAAATAACCCTACAGCTCCCTTTTTGCAGGTAAAATGCTACCAGAACAGGATGGAGACCTGTAACTTCTCTTCCTCTGTCCCATAAGCTCTATACATCTGATCATGATTGTTGTACGAGCAAGAGAAATCCTGCGCTAGTCTGCTTACCTGCACAACTTCCCTCTGCTCTTGCAAACCATTGTATCTGCCCAGGTTCTGCCTGCCTCTTGGGTCCCCTTTAAGGAATTCCACAGCCACAGAAGGAGAAAATATAATGCTCGAAACAGCAACATGCAAATTCTCTATGCAATTCTAACAAAGTCAAACAGTTATTTCGTATTTGCTCCCAACAATTTTTTGGTGAGCAGGGAGATGTAGCCATTCTCTGACACTGCAAAAATGCAGAAGTCAGAAGTATCTACAGGTTAATGAGACCATGAAAACTGCAAACTTAGTTTTCTAGGTTTTTTTTCCTTTCTGCATGGAGCTCAGGTCTAAATTTTTTTTTTTTTTTTTTAACCCAGAGCAGCTGGGAATATTAGCCCTCCAGAAACAAGTTTTGCAGGAAAATCTAATTACATACACTATATTTCAACTCAGAGCACATTTTACAGCCTACTTTGAAAACAAAGCTACTAGTTATGGTGATATAATGTTATTACCGACGTTATAATAGGGATTTTGTGTCTGACCTGACTCCTATCTCACCACTCTATCAGATTGGTTGGCTTTTGCAAAGTCTGATTAAGCATTAACTAAAAACATAAATCCTAAGGAATTTTCCCAGTCACTTTGACATTTTCTAGTTTGCTGCCATGAATAAAAACACCATCCTACAAAATCCCATGCTGTTGCTTTAGTGAATGAATGCAAAAGACTCTTGGAGCCACCGTAAATACAGACTTTTACATGGAGACACTTAATTTATTCCAGCTGCATATTTTCTCCTCTCTTGCTATGTCCTGTACTTTCCTAATCAAACCACCTGTTGTTTCAGATAAATGGCTAAAACTACTATGTGCCTGCTTAAAGTTTACAGTCCAAAGGGAAGAAATAACAAGATGGTGATTCAATCTGTATTCTGCAAACAGATAACTAAATTCAATATTCAAATGAAAGACAAATGTTCAGTTGGACAGAGAAGCAGCTGAAGCAGCTTGGTAGACTGCATTCCTAGTGGGAAGAAAGTCCTCTGCCTTTAAAATCTAGGCTGTTCTCACAGTTAGAAACACACCCTTAGGAAAAAGCAAACAGATTCTCCCAAATACAGGGAACGGCACAGTTTCCAAATAAGGAATTCTCCATGGAGTCTTAAACAAAGGAAATCATCCTTTTCCTACTGTAAGTCAAATGAATCATTTTTCCCCTAGAAGAGCCTTAACTATACTTTCCTAGATGAACACATTCACTTCAGTATTTCGTAGGACCTACGCTTTCAGTTTTGTTTTTGCAAAATGATATAGAAACGGTGTCTCGAGTTCCAGCAGGCAGACTTGTTTCTCTAGCTGCTTTGTATTCTCAAATGTACTCAAACTGATTTGGGAGAACCCAGCTGTCTGCAGAGATAAGATGAAAAGCACTTTTTGTAAAATAAAAACTATCTTTCTGAAGTTTGTAGAGAATATGTTCACATGAAAAATGTTTGTTACCGCTCCCAGAACAAAGGGACCAAACTCAGATGTGTATAACTTAATTTAGGAAAGGAGAAAAAAAAAAGCCTTAACCATTGTCTAATCTGCTTTTGCTCTGTTAGCCTTTTGCTGAGTAACAGGCTTCAGGAACCTCTTACAACCAAGGTCAAAGATTGCTACACTCTCATTGATTTAAAAAACTGCCTTTGAGCCCAAAGCTGACATGCCCTTTCCGTCCAGTTCCAGTAAAGACACCTCTACCGCTTATGTTACTTGCAATGCCAGCTTGCAAGCTCCTGGTCAGAGCTGAAAATATCAGTTATGCGTAAATCCACAGCCTGGAATTAGGATTTTCCCCCTATGCTTTATATCAAGTCCTTACTTGCAACTTTCTAAGAGCTGTTTTAGCCCACAGGCAGACCTTCCAATTACTGTTTCAAGGTCTCCCAATAAAATCAGGATCTAATTATCAGAGATTTTTTTTCCCCTCTGAGAAGTTGGTAAGCAATCAGATGTAATGGAAGCATGGCTTCTGACCAGAATACACCCTAAATATCCTCCTGATACACTCGAGGGCAGCAGCAGCTGCTAACATCCAGCCCACTCAGTCCTTGCGAGGTGCCAGCAGGCCTCCTAGTGATGCTCCCCCAGAGCTGGCTTTGAGAAGAAATACAGACTTAGACCCTATAAAGAAGGCAACACAGTTGGAATTTCCATGCATATCCTCTGACACTTACTTTCCATCTCCACGGTTGAGGGCTATGTCTCAGTTCAGTACAATATTTTTCTCCTCAGACTTTTTTTTTACTGGTATCAGCAGCACAATCAGTAAACAATGTGAAAGGAGTACTGAGAGAAGTGAAAAGGTTGTTTTGGATTTTAGGAAATAATGTCCTCAGTCCATAAAATTTCTTCCACTTGGAGAGAGGGGAGAAGTGGGAAGAAGTAAGAGAGGAGGTTGATGCTTCTCTGGTTTCACTTCTCTATGACAGAATGGAGGGAGTTGTGTTCCACATCTGGTCTTAAAATGAGCACTGGACAAAGCCCACCCAATCACTGCTGAGAGTTACACTCTCTATCACTCTCTCTCTCTCAGCTGTGTTCATCCCTGAGAAGGCTCTCTCTTGCCAGGCATGTTCTTGCCTCCTCCCACTCACTCACCCACCCGAGTTTCCCTGGCAGCTGTGTCTTAGCCTTGCTCCAGCCCTTAGGATATCTCCACCTACCACTTCCTGCCATGAAAACCCTTTAGATTTATACCAGATCTGCTAACTTGGATAACGAGACACCAAATGCTGAGCTGCATCACCTCTCAAAGACACAGATGGGGGAAGGGATGCAGAAGTGACTTGAAGTACCTTGGCAGCTCTTTTTCTTCTTGGGTTCTAGGGGGATCGGCACACATTGAGAACTGAATCTGTTTTAGCAGCCCTTGTATTCCTTTAATTCATTCCAGCAGCCCCTATAGTGTGTAAGAGTCACCACAGCGAACACTGCACAGCATCTACTGTGTGGGAGTATTTATGGCTGTACTCTACAGCTCTCAAGACGTGACAATTCTCCAGCTCCAGTTGCAACCCTTCATGATTCTTCAGCTGCCATAGCCTGGCCTTGGTGTGATCCTTGGTCATTGCTAGGACCCTTATGCCATTCCCTGGTGCACAGCACAAGGACAAATACGCAGCTCTAGTCTAGCCAGGTGTGGAAGGGTGCAAAGGCTTGTAAGACAGAAAGAAGTGAGGAGAAGGGACAGGAAGATAAGAGCTGTGTAGCTGTGTGGAGATTAGGAAAGGAACTGCAAATGGTCGCAGTCTTTTGGAAGGAGATGTTCCACAGGAAGCTCAGCAAGAAAGAGGAGTGTATTTTAGACTCCCTTTTGACATCTTTTCTGTGGAAAAGGGAGTAAATTAGTTCAACTACTCATTATTCAGGAGGTGACTTGTTCCATTTGCTCTGTTTCAAGTTATTAAAAATGGAAATGCAAAAAATTAAATCAATTTTCCAGACTCTCACTCCGCCAGTGACTGAAAGGGAACAAATATTTTTACATCCTATTTCTAGCAGGTATGTCATTTAATGTTGCAAAACTGTAATGTTTGGGCTGTAAATGCTTCAGGGAACTTGAAAGAAAACTATTTCCACTGGATTTTATATCACAGGAACATTTCTATTACTACGAATTTCTGACATGGTACAAAAACGAGCATTGATGAGTTTAAAATTAGCTCTTCTTTATTTACCCCTTAACATTACAGCAGGAAAGGTTTCATAACTATTGAGTATTACACCACGAATAATGTCAAAACAATGAATGTCAAGATTCCTAAAGAGAAAAACTGTATTTTTATGACAGTAGGTGACAGGGACAGAAGAAAGAGACAAAAAGAGAAGGTAATTTACTAGAAGCTGAACATTATACAGAAAGAAATATGTGACTATATTTCTACTAATGTAACTCTCAGGAAATGTATGCTGTGAATCGTTTTGAACCCCTCAAGACTTGTGTGTGGAATGCAATATGTGCCAGAGGCCCAAACCAAAGCACACATACAAATACTTCAAGAAATTAATTTAAAATATTGTAAGGTTACCTCATGTAGTGTAAATTATTGTGACTGCAACTTCAAGATCTTTATGCCTGAGATGAATAAAAGCCAGTCTGCTATATTCCCAGAATATAGGAATAGCTGCTCCGTGGCACAATAAATCACACCTTTCTCCCCTCCCTTTTACTGACTTTCTTACATTAGGAAAACCATATTGCTGACCAAAAGCAAGATGTTTTTTTCCCCCACAAGGGACCAATGATTATAATTTTTTTTGCATTTCCTATCCACCCCACATTTCTATCTCTCGTTTCCTGGAGACCATTTCTCTCCAGCATGCCAGCCTAGTTGTCATAATAAAACTGTGCCCTGTTCAGTTTCTGAAAGACAAAGCAGGATCCAAATCCAGGAAAGGGTTCATGGCTGTGAATCAATTAAGGAGACTTCCTCCAGTCCAGAGTTAGTTAAGTAAGACCCTGAGCCTCAAAGACTTAGATGTCTAACTTGTATTTAAAGGCACCTAATTACCTTTAAGAATCTGAGCCTAAGCCCCTTGGGGTTAACTTGTGTCTCTCTCCTTAGCATTTCCTACAGTTATTTCGGAGAGATTCCTGTTCAGTTTGCTGATGCTAGGCATTTCAGAAGGGAACAGGTTTCAAATCTGTGGGTGCTATTATGTATCAGGGTAGTTAAAAGCTAAGGTGCTTCACAGGAGCTGCTGGCACCTTTTAAATCACCATCATGAATTTAGCTTATTATTCCCACTGTCTTGACTTTGCACACTCCTGAAACCCACCGACTGTCCCTTACTCTTATGCTTTCCACCTTTTATATGCTTCAGTACAACCACTTCTTCCACGAGCCCTACATAACATATCTCCTTCCTCTAAGAAGCAGCAGGCTTTTCTTCCCTCTCCTGCTTTGCAACATCCTTGCTTTGGAATCCCTTCAGTAAGCTCCTTAAGCACACAGAGTCACAAGTACTTAGCACAGAAGAGAATTACATAAATAATAATAATAATAATAATAATAATTATATAATGATTAGCCCATAAATGGAACCTTAAGGGGTTTCTAATCTTCACACGTGCTTGGAAAGCAACTTTCCGAAACTATGTAATTTAGGTGAGAGTTCTTAGCAGCAACATAATAATCAAAATATCAAACAAGTTTGTACAATTACATAGCCAAGTGGGCTCCAGTATAAGACAAAATGTGTATATAGTTTGGCTGTGGCAGAGCATTGCCCATCCCTGGATTCCTTAGGTTGATTTTTAAACAAAGTTTGCAGGGAGTGTGTAGGATGCATTACTCTTCTGCACTACTCACTTGAAACTGGGTGCCAGGCTGGAGGAGTGAATCATTTTGGAAGCAATGGGTTTCTTTGCTAGAATAAGACATGACATAATGTATGCAGTTACATAGCACACACTAGCAATACACTGTTGATGCCTATATTTAATGATCTTGATTTTTTAAAGTTAAATGATATATATAATTTTGACAACTCTGGCGTTTGCAAGAACATCTTGTTCTCTATTTTCATGAAGGATTTCAGAATCAAAATCCTGAGAAAAATGAAAAGAGTTAACAGTGCTGCTGTGTTTTCTGGTCTTTCTTGCAACTGAAATGTTGCTTGTGTGTGGAAAAAATAGAGATATCCTTGAATGAATAGTGATTTTTGCTTCAGACCAGTTTGATTACAACATCAGTCCCCCCCAACTGATCAGCAGTAGGACTTTCAAAGAGATACTTAACACTGATTTTTTCATGAAATACATTTATTTTAGTAAAAACTTGAATGGTTGAGAGTGGAATATTCAACTGCACTTGGAAAAGGGCTGTCCTGGAAACCCACATTCCCATAGTGGCTCAGACACAGGTCATGGACCCTTTTCCCTGGCATGGCAAGTGCCGATGTGCTGGCTACTACTTTCCACTTCTGGTCCTGGGAAGCCGTCGTTGCGTTTTCCACAGAGACATGGAAATATCCTGGGGAGAGCCAGCCGTCTCTTGGAAAAAAAACCCAAGCTACCATTGTTAGCCTGACCAGGGATGGGGAAAACTTCTGGCTTGGAAATGGCTGCACTGAGGCAGCCATCGGGGCTGCGTCCCTCTCACACAGCTTGCGTGTAGGGTAACGGAGGATCCTCTGGGGTGAAAAATAAAGATTTGTCCATATCAGCTCTCCGTTTCCCTCAAGATTTCCCTCCCGTCTCCTCGGAGAGGCCCCCGGTGGGGGATAGCAGGGCCGGGCCGTGCTGCGGCCGCTCCCGCCTCTCCCGGGCAGCGGCGGGAAGGAGGCGCCGATCCGACCGAGCGGTCCTGCCGCCATGGAAACCCATCCCGCTCCGCCGCTTCCCGGGCCGAGGGCACAGCATTCCCGCCCACCGAGTGGGGGGACAGAACCCATAACTGAAAAAAAATCAGCGCCACGAAGTGCTGGGGTGGTTTGGTTTTGCGGTTTTGTTTTGGATTTTTTTTTTTTTTTTTTTTTTAATGTAGGGAGAATCGTCCAAATTTCGTCAACCCACCACTTGTTATATTTATTTACTTTTAATAAGCCAGGAAAGCGGCAATGGGCCGAGCTGGTGGGAAGTTTTTTCCTGGCTGAAAGGGGAGGAATTGTATTCGAGCGGGGAGCCGAGGGGGAGGTGGCGGGGCTGGAGGATGCGGAGGGATAGCGGGGTGGGGGGTGGAAGGGTTGACTGTGGCGGGCAGGATGGAGAGGTCGGGCGGGATCTGGTGTAGGCAGATGGTGCTCAATTCTCCTCCTACAGTGTCTGGAAGGACCCGAGTATGGGGGCTGCAGCTGCGTGCAGGGATCTAATGTGCACGGGGAGGCAGACAGGGAAGCTGGAATGTAAAAACAGGCGAAGAGAAAGAAACACAGTGGGGGAGGAATCTAAAATCTGCTTGGGAAGAACAAAGGCAGCAAGACTACCCTTCATCAGCTGCCTCCCAAACGTGGAGCAGGGCCCCCCTCAGGGGCTGACTGACCACTGCCCAGGTGGTCCCAGGGTCAGCTGCTGCTGGAGCAGTGCTGTGCAGCCCTCTGCCTCCTCCTTGCACCATCTTTCCTCATCCCTTGCACTGACCCCTGCTAATCCTTCCCAAAACCAGGGCAAGGAAGCAGAACAGTGGAGGGGCTCATCATTATAACAGAGTTGAGGCGAGTGGGATGTCCCCTGCTGATGGACCAGCTCGGCTGGAAACATGGAGTTGCACCCACAATTTGCTATTCCTCTGCTGTCAACAAATAACAGCAAGAAAGCATCACGCCCTTGCTCTGCTCATCTGTGTAAAAGATGGCAATTTGCCAGTGACAGAGGTTAATCCTCCAGCTCAAATGGCAGAAGGCCATGCTGTGGAGTTACAGCATCCATCAAGCCTGCTAATGATCTTGTGGCAACATACATGAATTCAGATGATGAGCGTCCTCTCTTTGCGTTTAATATAGCCTGCAAAATTATGCTGCAGGACTTGTTCTTAATTTATCCTCCTGCACATATTCAGCATGTTGCCTGTTTCAATGGCAGGATTGTGTGTTGTTTTCCACAGGATGCCTCTCTTCCTCAGGGCATGAGGTGGATGGTGCTCTGGGGATGAATTGTAGCTGGGCACTGAAGAGGGATGTTATCCAGATGGCTCCTGTTCTCATTTTGCAGACTTGGGAACATGTATAGTGAGCAGTGTGAGGGAGGTACGATGGAGACAGGAGCAAGGTAGTTAAACACCACTTAGCAGAACTGGAATCTCTGTTTGCCAGCATGACAGAGATGCGCACACAACTTTGGGCATCACCTTAAACTCTAGCGCACTGGCCACTGCAGGTATGTGGCCCTTTCTCAAATGTCCATCCTGTGCTGTTACAGCTTGAGCTGAGATCACCAGACTTCTCCCAATAAAGTGGTGCAAAAAAAAAAAAATAATCTAAGTACTCTGAAAAAGTAAGCAAAACAAAAGTTGGAGGTGACTCAAACCAAGAATCCAAGCGTTCGTGTTTTTTATCAGCCTTAAGGTTTAGTTAAATGCACCTTTTCTGCAGTATCAGAGCTAGATTCTGTTCCTTCATGTCACATTTGGCCTTATGCTGTTCCCTGCCTCTGTGTGGCAGCTACCAACTCCCCAAATGCACTAATGAAACTGTCTATGGGCCTGTAGTGCAGATGATTTACAGGCCAATCTCATCAAGTATTGTATCAGTTCTACCACGGAGGCAGCAAACTGCTGCCAGAGTGGGACTGGGCAACTGGAGATGGGAGCCAAGAGAGAGGGAATGTCTTCAGCTTCCTTTGCCATGGAAGAAAACTTTCCTAAAACAACACCCTGAGTCCTGAGTAGTAATGATGGTGCCCCCATCCTCCAGAAGCCCTGTAAAATCACCTACATTAGTGTTCATGAGTAACTCGGCCGTCTCTGAGACCCTGAGCTACACCAGTGAATATTTTTCTGGCAGGGCAGAGCAGAGCTGGGGCAACAGTTGGTATATGAAGACACACAAGCAAAGACAGAACAGAAAAGAAATCAAATTATTGACCAGGGGCTCACTAAGTGGTCATTGGCTGTTCTGCTCACCAGTGATGGTAGAATCGCACAGGGGAAAAAAAAACACCTTAGAACACCACATGTAATTACAGACTGCATCCTCACACAATTGTGCAAGAGGCACAGCTCTTAACTCTCAATTTGACTAAAATACTAATTTCCTTCAAGATATTCTGTTTATGCAAAAATACCTCTCTTCCTATTTAGATCTGGTCAGACCAACTGTTTTTCCTTTTCAACTGCCTGGCTGAGGCACCTGGAAAGGTGCTGCAGATTGTGAGCAGCATCCCAGTGCCCAAGGAGT
Organism: Empidonax traillii; assembly: GCF_003031625.1. Lineage (NCBI taxonomy): Eukaryota > Metazoa > Chordata > Aves > Passeriformes > Tyrannidae > Empidonax > Empidonax traillii. The sequence continues at coordinate 633,320 of NW_020955571.1, forward strand.
GACAGTGAGCTGATTTGGCATCCCAAGTCCTGCCTGCTACAGGGCAGCCCAGCCCAGCCCAGCCCAGCCCAGCCCAGCCCAGCCCAGCCCAGCCCAGCCCAGCCCAGCAGTTCAGCCTGACCGTGGCTGTTGCCTTCATTTTCTCCTCTGAACTGAAAAAAATGCAGGGAGGCAGCCTGCATTCCCCAGGGGAAAGCAGGCTCTGGAATACATTATTGATTTGCTGCAGGAGACTCTGGCCAGAGGGCAGTGAGAGACTGGGACAGCTGGGCCCTGCACGAGGATGGCTTGCTGGGCCAGAGATCAATATATTTCAGTATACCAGGTAGCAGGCACTGGTAAAGCCAGAAGTTAGAAGGGTAGAAGTTTCCTTTGCTCTGTTTGTCTTATGGAAAGAAAGAGGCAAGAAAATAGGTTTAAGGATTCTGGAGGAGGAAATAACCTCTTTATTTACAGAGTAGCACAACCCAACCAGCAGTGACAGTTTTAAAAAGGACTGTTTTAAGGTTGTCTATAGCTGAGGAAACGGTGACTGGTAAGGGTGGAGAATCTAGAGAATTTAGTACAGATTTTTTGGGTTACTTTTGGTTTGAAATAAGGGCAGCTTCAAGTTCCCAAGTCAGTATTTTGTGGTTTTACAATCACACTTTCAAAAATGTTTTCTCCTTCCTGTTGCTGTGTGGAAGATCCACCAAAATAGCCCTCGAGATTGCCAACACACCAGGCAAAAGAAAAAAAGCATTGCTTGTAGCATCTGCTAGTTTTGCAGTCTGTGTGACATAAAACACCAGGAGACACATAGATTTGAAATGCAAGCGTGTTTTCTATTGTGTTTTATTTGACAGTGACTCTTTAAGAAAATAACATTGCCTCCAGAATTTATTTTACAGTTCCCAGTAAATAAAAGCTAGGCTGCCAGGCGTGGTTACTTTGGTTTGGTTTTTTTGTTTGTTTGTTTGTTTGTTTTTTCCTTTCTTTTTTTCTTTCTTTTTCAGTTGCTCCTAAAATCATGGTCTAAAAACTCCTATAATGCAGATTGAGCTGTTGAATGGTTTTGGAAGGACTTGTTCATTGTGTCCCCACAGCACTCCATGCTCTGCTTCCCTGTTGCACAGTTGCCCTTAAGTCTGTTTTCAAATAAATCATTTTCATAACTTTGTTCTCTTCTGAAGAGCACTTTTATTTATTTTTTTTTAAATAACTACAATAAAAAAATAATGAGCTAAATAGGGCACAAGTGGTGACTGATGAGTTCATGCTGACAGCATGCTTCTTGGGATGGCTTTGGTCCATGCAGCCCATACTCCAGCCAGCAACTGTTCCCAGGAGACATCATAAAGACTTGTTTTAGGAGAGAAGGAGAATGCTGCCACATGGACACAAGCTGGGCAGCGTCGCTGGCCCTTACAGGCAGAGGACAGGCACTGGACCCGTTCAGTCTAATACAGATGTAACTGTAATCATGTAACTAGTAGGAAGCGCTGCCACAAATTTCAGCTTCTTTAAATGCTTAGCTATCCTACACCTCTCCTGTGTAGTAGGAGCCCACAGAATGGTCCTGGTGCTCTGCAGTATCTGTTAGGACAGACAGTCTCAAGCTGGTGTAACATGTCGGGTGCATGAAGCTGCTTGCCTGGTTTCTTTATAGAGTGTGATTTATATACAGTGATTTAAGAAAAACAATACAGATTTCAGCTGCACCAGATATATCTGAGTAGTCTTCCTTTTGTCAGAAAAATGTGTGTTTCCTCTAGGATGTGAAATATGAACTACAGGGTAAAGGGAGAAAGAAGATGGATAAAATTTCTATTTTCTTCTACTGCTACAAGTCTGTAACCTCTGGCAGTGAGTGTCATGTCAGCTGGGCACTTTCGTGCCTCAGACATTACTGCTAAGCCTGCCAGCGTTTGTCTCTGAGAGAACAACATCAATTTGAAGGAGAAGGGAGATGTCAGGAACCTGTCTCCTTCAGCGTGCCGCTTCAGCTATTCAGCCACTAAACTTAGGGATACAGCAGCTGTAAAACAACAAAATAAATTCCAGCTTCCCTTCCTCTCCCTCGCCAAACCCCCTGAGTTCTCCCATAATGTCTGTGGTCGCCCATTTGGGTTATTTGCAAAGTTTCCACTTACCACAGTAATTTCATAGGAATGAGTGTGTTCCTTCAGTGTTGTGTGATAATAAGAGCAAAAATAGGGAATGGAAACAAAGACCAGAGGAGAGTAGAGGCTTGCCTAGAACTGCCCTTTTACTAAGTAGCCTGAGCAGAGAATCAGGGGAAAGCCAGGCAGCACTTCATTCTGACCTATCGCGCCAGTTAAGACTGAAAGCAATTACTGACAATGTTTCAGGGTTAAGAACAATTTACAATTGGATGGTGTTTGTTCAGGCAAGAAGTGTCTATGCAGTTAACTCCAAGCACTTTAGTTAGTCTGATTCACAGCTTGTAACATCTGAAAACAGTGCAGTCCAGTTGAATTTGAAAATGAAACATGAGGATTCACATGCACCTTAAAATTGCTCTCCTTAAAACCAAGACAGTGAATGCAAGCCCTCACTTCTAAGACAGCTGTACTTCAAAATCCCTGAGGTTTTGTTCCTCTATCCTCCTGTTAGGCTGTGTGAATACCTGGAAAGTTTATGTCACTGAGAGTTTCACTGCATAAGTGTGTTGCTGACTTGAAGCTTCATAAGGAGCCTTATACCCTGGAACAGCTGCCTGTAGCAGAGCAGGTGGGCTGTGCAGCCTTTAAAATCAAGTAACAAGCTCACCTGGTACATACTTAGAGAGATCTTTTTTAAGGTAGAAAAGACACAGATGTTGAAGAAAAGGTAATATCTGTGCAATATTGGATGCAATTTTCGGTGTCACAATATAAGAAAGATATAAAGCTACCAGAGAGCATCTAAAGGAGGGCCAATAGGATGGTGAAGGGCCTGGAGGGGAAGCCACATGAGGAACGGCTGAGGAGGTCATTTGATTTGTTCAGCATCGAGAAGAGGAGACTGAGGAGAGACTTCCTACAGCTCCTCATGAGGGGAAGTGGAGGGGCAGGTACCATCCTCTTCTCTGTGGTGACAGTGACAGGGCCCAAGGGAATGGCCTGAAGTTGTGTCAGGGGAGCTTTAGGTTAGATATTAGGTTTTTCACCCAGAGGGTGGCTGGGCACTGGAACAGGCTCCCCAGGGAAGTGATCACAGCACCAAGCCTGACAGAGTTCAAGAAGCACATGGACAGTACTCTCAGGCACATGGTGTGATTCTTGGAGATGGTCCTGTGCAGGGCCAGGAGTTGGACTCGGTGATCCTTGCGAGGACAAGCCTATTCAGAAACATGTGTTGATCCTACTTTTTATCTTACAGGAGGAGCATCCTGGCTTGACCCAAGGAAACCTGCATTGCTTCTGAAATGAGCTGTCACTGGTTTTGCGTTGCTCTTAAGTGGAAGGGTTTCTGTGCTTGGCCTTGTAACTGTCAAAAGCCTCCGACCTAAAGCCTACAGCCTCATAAGTGTACTTCATTTTTTATTTTGGTCTTTTCTCAGAACCTCTGAGTACAGAAATATGGTTAAAATCCCCCAAGCAATTTTAATAATCAAATATGAGAACAGGAGAACAAAATTTCTGTGAAATTAAAGGAAATCTTACAAAAAATTCAAGTGGATTTTTGGATAGCATAGTTCTAAAGCCAATCAGTAGCTTAAAAATGCATTTCATCTTTGGAATTTCACATGAAAACCACTTCTAAAAGAAAACATCTCTGTTTCTCCTTTTTTTTTGGTTCACGGGGTACTTGAAACAGCTTGCATTTTGTGTGGTGAAATTAGTGTAATAGGCACTGAATTGAAAGAAAGTAAATTATATTTCTCCTTTGTTTATCTTGTTTATTTGCTGACTTCTTCACTTACAGACCTGAGTTGGTACCTTTTGTCCTTTACAGAAATAGCATTTCTTTACATCGTAGGCCCAAGCCACCAGCCCTTTGGAACAGCCCACATTTTAGACACCAGCAAGATCTCCCATCCCCCTTTTAAAAAGGCCAGTGGGCTGAACTTATCAAACTCCTTCTGTGGACTCTTTTGGCATGTAAAGGGGAATGGCAAGGAGAGAAGACCTGAACACAGCAATGGGATGAACTACAGTGCACAGCAGTGTAACCAACACATGCAAAAAGTGGCTAAAGGAATACAGAAAGGCTGAAGAAAAGAAAAATCAGAAGAAAATTTTAAGACTCTTTTAGCAAAGCACATGTGTCTATTTGTGCTGGGCTTTGTGGCAGTACTTTATAGAGTTTATCAGCCAGGCTTTAAAAAGTCTTGGCCTCCACCCCTCTCATTTATGTTGCCATCTAAGCCAAAGATTTCAATGGCTTTCCCTCCTTCCCCAGCCCTGCCTTGCAAAGTTCCTCCTCTCCGTTCCTTTTACTCCACACAAGGTGCTTGTTAGCTGTCCACTGCTTTCTAGCCCTTTTCCCTTTTGTGTCTGATCATGTCTCTCAGATAATTTTAAGACATTTTTGAAAATGCTACATTAGAATGCCTCCAGTTTTGAAGTCTCTCTTGTTACTTTTCCTTCAGCTGGACACTGGCAGATGAAAGAAGCAGAAATCATTGCTTGCTTAATATAAAACATCTCCATGGCATCTAAGCACAGCTCTGTGGTGAGAACAGGCTGTCTTATCATTTGTGTGTTCTTTCCCTATGGCTGCTGTCCCTACTAGCCCATTCTTCAATTTTCTACCTTAGCTTGTGCCAGAAGTAGTATCCAGGTATTAAGGTATACTGAAGTGCATTAGAAGGACTCAGAAGTTTACCTTTACAGCAGGGCCAAGAGGCACTGGCCTTTCAAAAAGCAGGACCAAAACCAGTGTGTCTCATGTTTTACCTTCCTGGAGCAAATTGAGAATTGCACAAAGATGTGAATTATACTCACATGGATGACACAAAATAATGGAATAGAAGAGTATGAATTGTGGTTACCTCAACAAACAAGATGGGCACCTTGGACATCTAATCCAAGTCTTGTTTACCTGGACCATCATTTGCCCCTAAGTATACTTTGCCTCACATCTAGAGGTAATTCATCACAGTAGATTGTGTTTTAACAGGGATAGATTAAAGGAGCTGCTAACAGGCATCTTCTACAGATTTTAAAAAGTCTGGTTTCAAATCAGAAACTAGATGACTTAAAATGGCCTATTCTCAGAGACAGTAATTTGCTGAGTTTGCAACACAAAATTCTCTGTCTGCTGTAACCTGCCAAGCCAAGATTCTGATATCCTCAGAAATGGTTTGCAAGCATGCAGGCCTTCACTGTGCAGGAGCCAAACTGGTTTAAGCAAGCCACATTTCCTCTCTGGTTCAAAACACAGCCTTAACACACTTTGGAAGTTTCTTATGATTGGAAGAGTGTTGACCTCCACTTGTTGCAGTCTGAGCAGTGCTGGTTTGAAGGGCTCTGCAGTGATGAACACAAGCTGCCAGCCCTTTGAGTTAGCCACACAACCCTGCTTTCTCAGTGGTGAACATCCTTTAACCCCAAGTGTGCCAACTCCCAGGCAATAAGCCCTCAGTCTGCACAGTAGGTTGTGTAAGTCAGGAGTGCACCAGGATTGCTTACCTCTGAAAGCGCTGTAAGACAAAGCCAGCACGAACACACTGCAGTAGGTTGCCCCTTTACTTACTCTGTTAGTGTTCGAAGAAAGCATATGCACAATCCTAGCTCTGTAAGAGGGAAGGATGCTTCCCAGCACGGCATGCTGTAGGGGAGAAAATAACTTCCAGCCTACTGCTTGGGTGCACAGTCCAGCATTGGGTAGAGCTTTGTTGCTCTTGCAGTTCTCAGTCTTGTTAGAAACTTGGACTTGAACTGACCTCAGTTAAAGCTGCGTGTGTTTTGTTGAACAAGTAATCAGAACGCTTTCAGTTCTAATATTTCAACAGAATGTTTTTGTCTCATGTTCAGGATAAAGACTGAAAAATATGACCACCAGCATCCCTCAGTAAAATACATAGAAATGTTCTCATGTGGAAAGTTTCATTTTGACATCTTCCAATTCAAACCACTTCCTTTTGGCTTTGTTTCACATGGAGATGTACACTTATATGTAGTTTTACTGCTTTACAGGCCTTGGGATCTATATCCCACTCAACACTGTCATGGTTCTTTTAGTGCACCACTCCAGCCAGAGAACAGAGTGTGGTGAGGAAAAAATACCTTGATAAAAACCATCATCCCAAATTTGTTTCCCATGTGTTCCAGCAAGCCATGTTTGAATTAAGATAATTGAGTCATTAATCAGATAGTTCATTCTTCTAGGAAAAAAAATGTTAACCTCTTCACGGTTGTATTTTCCTATAATTTTTTTTTTGTGCAAGTTTTAAAGCAGCTGTAAAACATGGCATATTTGATAATCATCTTCTTATTTATGGACCTTAGTACAGATCAAGGACAGACCCAGCTCTTCAAAGTTTTGGTTAGGAAAGAAGTATTCAAATGTTTACTGAACAGTACTACTATAAACTGGATTAATCTTTACCATAGTTTTCCTAGACAGAAATGTCACTTCCCACTTGATTTTCCCCTCCAGTAACTAAGTAGTCTGCAGCACAAGCAGAAGAGCTCTGTTGTGAAAGAAGGAAATCAGCACAGCCACAAACTGTCAGCTCAGAATAAAACTAAAGTCTCAGAAGAAGGGCTGAGGTTGAAGAACACCATTCAGAAGTTGCAAGAAGCCAGATTAATTTGAAATAGACCAAATGGCAAGGAAGTCTTACCATGAAATTGAAGCAGAAGTCTTCAGTAATGCAGTTTTCACAATATAAACCCTGTATTTTCATCTTCTGTCACAAGTCATTAGAGATGTCAGTTTCTGTTCAGAGAACCTCACTGCTGACTGTACCTCAGCTGGAGGCATGGCTTTTCTAATTTGACTTGTCTTTGCCTATGCCTTAAGACCACTGCACTGAATTTCGCAGTGACACCTGCAGTTAAGGTGCCTACAATGAGAATGCAATAATTGTTCCTGTCTGGCTGGCTGAAAGGCTCTGGTAACCAAGTGTTTCATCTGGCGTCCATGTACATCCTTCTCCCCTACAGCCTTTGTATCTGTGCTCTGACACGGTGTTTGAACTCAGCAGGTGAAAAATACACACTACAGAGTCTCCTTTCTGAATTGTGAGATTGCTGTTGCCAAGCACCCTCTCTCCTTCCCCCAGATGAAACCTGGAGTAACAGGGAGGAGTCACGGACTCATACTCTGTCCAGCTTCCACTTTGGATAATTACACTCTGCTTGTCTGTATCCTCTTTGCAGATTGAATCAGGCACAGTGCACAATTCACTTCCCACTAGAGCCTGCCATGCTGTGTGTTGGATGGTTAATACACAGTTCAAGAAGAAGATGGTGCATAGCCTTTGTGTATCTGCTGAAATACAGGCTGTGGGTACCTGAGAGAAAACAGTGTCTGAACAGACTGAGCACAGCCTTGAGTCTTTAGGCTATGAAAAAAGAAAAGTCCTCACATCTGCTTCTGAAACCTGATTCCTGATGAAACACGCACCACACAGACTCGAGATCACACCTTAAGATCAGAAGAGAAAACATCAAAACACAAGACAGACCTCAGCAGCTAATGGTTCACTTCTTCCCCTTATGATGGGGGACACCACACTCGGGGAATTGTAGTCCACTTACCCTAGGAGAGCAGCCCACTAAGGGATTTCCCCGCACTCCACAACTCTGGGCTCTTGGCAGCAGGAAGCTGCCTAGGAATTTCTGACACCCCAGGAAATCCAAGCTGCCAGGATGGCCTGTGAGAGCCCTTCTGCTTTATACTGTGAACACAGGCGAGGCTGAGCAGAGAGCAGAGCCCACACCTCATGGGACCAACAGTTAGAATATCTGTCTCCCCTCTGTGAGTGTCAGACACATCACCACATCAGACAGAGTACATCTGCACACATATTTCATCAGTGCTCTACATATTCTGGCTCCAGCCCCACAACCCATCCACAACTTCTTGTTCATGCTATGAACTAGCAGACTGACTACACATCATACCTCTTACCAGCCTACTGACATAACTGCTACCACTATTATTCCAGTAGCGATGCCTGCAAAACATTACTTTTCTCTTAAAGCCTAGGAAATCATAACACCACTACTCAGCAAAAATAATCCAACAGAGTCTCCTTCCTTCCTTCATCCCTTCTTTTATCAGTTAATCATAAGAAAATTGAATCTCTATGACAGACAACCCACTCCTCTATCAAACTCGAAGTCTTTGAAGTCTCTAAGCTGGGGCATCCAGCCCTGTGAGTCAATTCATGTCAGCTGTGCCCATCCACACTCCCCAGGAGGGCAGCTGCCCTTTGCAGGTCTTCAAGAGCCTCCACGGTCTGTGATACATCCTCTGCACACAACGCTCTCCAACACTTGGTAGCCATTTGTTGACTTGCTGATGCTAATGCTCTGTGAACTCTTATCAGATGTATTTATTACCACAGTTGTTAATGTTTTGGGAAGGCACAGGCTGGCTTGAGTTCAAAGGAGAACCACAAGAACGGAAAATAAGCCCCGAAGGTGCTTATTTCAGGAGTCTGACTAATGCATCTTACTAAAGAGAAGGTTGAAGAAGGCAATGTGGTGAGTGGGTGTTGATACAGCTGCAAAAGGTGTTTTAGCACAGACCTTTCAGTTCTGCAGAGTAAGATCCAGTTCTTGCTCTCAATGGTAGAACCTTCAATAATATATCAAGTGAGGTGAATTTCTGAGAGGGAAATGTAATTAATCACTGGGGGGTGGGGGGATGGGGCGTTGTGTGACTAATTGTAATGGATCACCAGGGAGCGCAGAGGGGCATCAATTAACTCACTGTTGTTTGAGATTTTAAAGAGAGAAAGAGGGTTAAGATGCATCATCTGAGATGTGACAGTACGTTAAGAGAATAGTGCATGTGAAGGATGTGAGGTAGCAACATCCTGAGATCTCTTTTCTAACTCAATAACATATGCAAATCCTTTTTGTGTTTTCAGTGTTGTCTGCGAGCGTGGCAGTATAAAGATCTTCAGGGTCACGTTGTGATCTAAGAATACAAGAACATGAGGGGCTGCATCTTACTACTGGATTTATTTCAATGCAGAGAAGTACAAGAAAAGACTGTGGCCCCGTTCAATTCCAGAGAGACAGTGCTGCATGTGCAAGTGCTTCCAGCAAAAAATCTAAATGCATTTTGTCACTCTCATCTCTGCAGATGCTTTGTTCCATGCTTATTAGCACAAAACTCATGCAAAGGAAAACAAAATGAAATCACTTTTTGCTCTTTTAAAATTTCAAATGGCTCTCCTCTTCACAAGGAAGGGGCTAGTGAGGACAGCATAGGGTGGTGATGGATGGGAGCTTGTAATTGTGGATGTGGAAGTCAAGGAATGACACAGAATAAATCTAGAAGGGGAACTGCTATTCTGAAGGATATGAAGAGCAGATGCTCTTTACAGCCAAGGAGAACAAAAGCTTGACTTTTCTGGATGATGTGTTGCTTCATGGAAGATTTGGGTAGGCCAGGATAAGAGTTACAGTTTAGGTGATACCCTAACTCCTTTCGGTGGCTCCTTTTTCCTGAGCTCTTTGGGTGCTCACTGTAGCTGTTTGACAGGAATTCAGCCTGTGTGAACAAGGCAAAGAGGAAACTTTCCATCGTATTCTATGTTCCTTTTAAAACCAAGAAGTTTAATTAACAACGTTCACACTACAAGCTGCTTAAACATTCTGTGGACTTCGGGTTTTTTTGACACTCCTTACAGCATTCATAAGTACGGAATACATACATGCAGTTGACAACTTCAGACCATCCAGACTGTTCTTTCAGTGTTTCCTTCAAAAAAGAATGAAGATGAGGCTTTCCTGTCATCCAGAGCCAGTGTGTTTCATGCACTCTGAAGGACTGAGCACAACTAAGAAAATATGACCCAAAACCAGTGAGAAGGAGGAAAAAAGGCACATAGGTCTTCACCTGGTCTTGCCTGGTGTCAGCCCTGTGAGAGAGTGGCTGCCCTTGAGTGGGGAGTTGCCCTCCCTCTGCAGAGGGATGGGGCCAGGCTGGGCTGGGCAGCTCTGCTCTGCCTCCTGCTTCCCAGCAGAGAAGGAAGCACTGGCTTGTTTTCTGGAGAAGGAGCATATTCCCTGTTGACTTTCTGACTGACTCTACTCTGTTCCCTGTCATCTCAGGGTTCTTCTCCCTGCCCTCAGGTCTCAGCCTTCTTCAGTAATGCTTCAGCCCTGATGCCAGCCTATTTTGCATGGACAGAGGAAGCTGTGGTCCCAGGAGAAGGTGGTAGGAGGGAGGGGAGGGAGAGAGCAGTAGGAGAAGGTGAGTTTTTTCCCAGAAGTTGAAGAGAAAGAATCAAAGATCTGCCAGTGACAGGTTGGTCTCTTCTTTGTTGAACTCAGCTTAGCCTTGCCATGAAGAGGGGAAGAGGTGTCCCTCTCTGTATATTGTGTTCCTTTATTGTATACAATTATAATGGTTAAGTTGTGCAAAAATAAAATGAAGATGATAGAAAGAACTTTCCATTTGTAAAATTTTTATTGGGAGCTGAATCAACCCTAGCTGAGGTAGGCAGAAAGGATTTTGTAAAGGACACTCAACTCTGCCTGGACTTGAGAGACTTAAACTGGAGACACAAGGGGAAATGATGTTGAAATAAATCTATGTTTTTACATACATATGCAGCAGTCACACAATCAGTCATATGGCAAGAAAGTATGTACTGCAGTGGATCAAAGAGGAAGAGCCTAGCATGAGATTAAAGGGGGATAATTGCAAGCAACCAGAAAGTTTTATAATAGAGGTGATAATAATATACAGCAGAGGAAGGAAACTGCAAGGAACAGAAATGAGGATAAAATGCAAATAAGAGATCCTTTGATCCTTCTGGCTTTCTCCCTATATAACAGAATTATTTTATCACCCACTTACTTCATTTCCCTTCCACTTTCATCTTGCTTTCCTCTAATAGCTTTCTAGTTCCCCTGCCCTGACACTACACCCAGTGTGCCTCCCTCCACATGTCTTGTAGCAGTGCAGTGCAGGATACATCTTTATCAAGTACCCATTCTCAATATGAAACATCTTCAGTGAGGGACTGTACTTCTTGTTTTACTGCTGACTTTGTGAAGGAGCAGAGCTGGCAGGGGGAGGAGTTCAGAAAATCACCTCATGTAGTGAGACTAAGTTCAGTTTGAAATGCCAAATCTCCTCACCAATATTCTGTGAGAAAGCAGAAATACTAAAAGAAAAGAGATAAAGAATTGGCCTGGGAGTGGGATTTTGGAGATATTTTTTTAAATTTCTGATTTTTACACAGCTGTGGAAGTAAAAAAAAACATTTTCCTTTCTCCTTCCTTCTCTTATTCTGTATCCTGTTCGGTTTCATAGGTCAAGAGGTCTTTGACCAGAAGGAAGGAACCAGCCCTTTCTATGTCTTCCTAAAGAGGACATTATTTGAGTCTCCAAACAGAAACCTCTGCACTACAGCCCTGCAAAAAGCCTGGTCAGCCCTGGCTAAAAACTCAGGCTAAACTTGGTTACGTGAGTCACCACTTTACTAACTTCATACCTCAGGCATGACGGGAAATAACCGTGGTGATACTAATATACACCAGACCAGGGAACCTGCAAATTACAGGAAAGGGGGGAGAAATAAGGAAAACCAAAATAAAGAGACAGTTTCTGTTCTAAGGTGGATAGAAGGTGTGTTGATGGTGATAAAAAAGACTTAAAAGCGTATCTGGCATTGATCGCTGGGGGTGGCTTGCTCTCTGCTCACTGTGAGGGGGTGAGACTTTAAAGCACAAGATCTGCAGCTAGAAAGGCTCTCATGTTTGTGTTTGAGTAGCAGTTCCAGCTGTGTGGGAAGATGAAGGCATCCTTGGTGTGCTCCCATTTTGGAGGGTACATTGGGAAGGCCTGCTTTATACACAGTGCTTTTTCTGCCGATGCTAAAGGAGCAAGGCTGCAGGAACAAATCTGGTCCCTTTCCTGAGGCAGGACTCAGAGCACCCTGTTTGTTGAACGCCTGTATGGGCACTGTTAGTGAGAACCTTGTGGCTTTGAGGGTAGGGGATGCTCTGCACTGGCTGGAGAGTGGGTGTGGTGTATCCTGGGAACTGGGAAGCAGGTCTAGTTGGATAGGTACAGGTGCACCAAAATGAAAGGATACCTTGTGCAACTGGACTTCAGAACGGGCTAAGGATGTGATTAATCCTCTCCTCCTTGTCACAGCCCTCAGGCTTTGACAGTTCACTCCTGGCAGAGCTACTAGTGTCTGCTTCCTGTGACCTTCAATGGGCTCACCACTGAGGGATGTTTTAAAAAATATTTGGGTTCCCACTTACCAACTCATCGTCTGATCCTCTGGAGCCTCAATGGAATGGGTGAAATGATTTGAATGATATGGACAAGTGCTTAGAGGAGTGAATAAAGGAAATGTACAGCATATACACCTCACTGTGACAGTTGTGGTGTTGGTGTGCTGGTGGGAAATGGAGCAACAAGGAAGGTTTTGGAGACAAGAGACTCAGTCTTCCACAGATTACTTAGTCAAATGCACTCAACCACAAGTAATGAGAGAGGGATTCTCTAGGCCTTGTACACACTTAGATAACTCAGCACTGGTGATGGTACAAACACAACTCTGATCTGCAAGGGTGAATGACAAAATTCCCAGCTAAAGCTGTTCATAAATCTTCACAAAGAATTTAGATAAATCCTCAAATTTAAGAACTGTTTTTATCTGATCTGTTCACCATGTTTAAGTGTTGGGTAAGGTGCGGGTTTTTATGTGCTGAAGAGCTAAACACGAAAACTTCAAGGGGTGTGTGGTCTGTGTATTCCTCTGGGACGTGCTCTTCGTGTTCCACGAGTTACCAGCCTACCAGTATTTCTCCAACCTCGCCTACTGTTGACTCTGGGCTACTATTTTTGGCGACTGCAGATTCCTTGCGTACCACAGGAGGTCAGCACTAGATAAGTTTGTACCTCCGGTGAAAAAAATGTTTCTGATCTTGAGAATGCTCAGCTCCCACCTGGTGAGCGCTGAGTTGCTTTTGTTAACGGTTGGATGTAATACAATTTTAGGCTGCACATCTTTTTAACCCCATCTCGCCCCAAAAACGACTGTTTTCTTTGTGATTATTTTCCCTTTTTCTGCATGTTCTTATTCTGCAAAGTAATTTTAGGAAAAGGGTCTATGAACCATATATATACATACACACACTATATATATATATATATATATATACACACACACATACATATATATGCTGCTTATAGTATTAAAAAGGAAAGACAAAAAGCCTACAGAACCAACAATATAAAAATATAAAAGTCAGGGAAGGAAGAGTCAAGTTTGCTTTTAGCTTGTCATTTGCCTTGCATTGAAATAAATGTATTTGAAAACTCTTCTCCTTCCCCAGAAATTGTAAAAAAAAAAAAAAAAAAAAAAAAAGCACTGCATCTGTTCTGTTCACAGTGGTATCATCTGGGGATAAACCAGGAAAGTATAATTCAGGAAGGTGCAAATTATTTCTCTTTCCTCTTCAAAGCTAAATTTAGAACATAAATCTTAGCATAATGTTTGCTTTTTATTTTGTTAGTCAAAAAGAGAAATGTACCTTAGTCTTCAAACCAGTACGGCAATTTTTATAACTGAAATATTTTTCTTGGCACCATAAAAATGAGTGTGTGGGAGAGGGAGCAAAAAAGCTGGCAAATTAAGCAAATAAAGTAGGAAAAAAATGTGTTCAGTTAAGGGCACCAAAATAATATTATTGTTCTCTAAGTGACATTTTCATTGTTAAAAAGCTGCTTTTGGTGCAGTGGATTTCTACTAGGACCTCACAGCAGAAGTAATATTATAACATAATGATTCTGTTAAGGCCACATTTGGAGAACAGGTCTCAAAGGCAGCGGCATAAAACAAGACAATGGCAGCATGTGAAGTACAAAATGCATAGGACATTTCAATATAAATTGTCTTCTTTCAGCTAAAAGTATTTGAAGTCTAAATTTGGATGCAGTGAATTATTTTAGCTAAAAGGAATTAATTTAGAGGAAGTTACTGATGCAGGCAGAGAAGGAATAATTCTGTCTCAAAATTTTCTACAGGAAGTAAATGAGGATGTGAAATATTCTAAACCAAAGTAGTCACTTTTCTTAAAAGTGTACAGAATGGTCTCAGAAAGAGACAAAACTCATGCAGCAGTGGACAGAGGGAGCACAGGGGTTGAATTTTGGATTGAAATCCCAACAATATCCCTTTAGTGTAGAAAACTTTGAATAAAGAGCACTGTGACAGCCTGTCTTCAGAAACGTCAACTACAGCAGAGATTATTATCTCTCAAAGTGGCATTTAATTAGTGGAATTTAACCTGAAATATGAGATTATCTCAGCTGGTTAGAGCATGTTGCTAATAAAGCCAAGGTTGTGGGTTTGATCCCTGTATGGGCCATTCACTGAAGAGATGGACTTGATGATCCTTGTGGGTCCCTTCCAACTCAGAATATTCTGTCAAATTCTGCGAGTATCACTAAAACCGCTTTCTTGCTGACTTCAAATCCCTTCCTTTTTGTATCTACAGGAATCAGCCATAGGATTCCCTGCTCTAATGATAACAAGTCAGACAGCTTTGGGTACCTGCCTGGGAGGAGTGGGGCTGTGAAGACAACCAGCTCCTCCAGTAGAAGCTGCAAGGCGCTCCACTCACTCAGCAGTGCCTGGGAATCTGCTGGATCCAATGCACGTTCAGGAGGGACTGTTTGGACATGTCCGACTGTAGTGCCCATGCACGTTGTTGGGCAGCAGGGTGAGGCCTCTTGGCCCGAGCTGTTTTGCCTCTGGCTTAGAGAACAGGTTAGTTTACAGATCTTTGCTGGAGATGGATGACAGAGTGTGCACGTGTGTGGCAAGGAGGTGTTGCCTGAAGGGAGGAAAGTGTGAACAGAAGAGTGGTAAAACCACTCATTAAATTTAATAGCCTTGCGATTTACATCGGAGTTGCCACTGCAGCCAGTGAGCAGGAATGCATCAGCCAAAGGAAAATCTAAATATGACCTAACAAAGCTAGAATGGGAGTTGAGAACTTGGACAGAAACTATACCAGTTTACACTTTTTTTTTTTTTTTTTTTTTAAGAAACTACTCCCTGTTTCAGGAATGTCTCTCCAACTTGTGAGTGTCAAGCAGTCGGTTCATTAACTTTACCATGAGAAAGGCATGCCTTGGTCAAATGATCCTTTGCCTATCGGGAGCGTTCCTTGTTGTGCACATGGAGGCTGCTCCTTGGCTACCAGGGAAGAGCAGGATAGGGAAAGTGTTGCTAGCATAACGATCAGGAAGAGCAGCATGAGCTTGGAAGTGGCAAACCACAGTCACTAGCTAAAGGCTGCACTTCAAATTCACCAAATGCCAAAATTTAAAACTCAACATCCCCGTTCTGTGTGTCTTATTCATAAAGTCTAAACATCGTCCCTCTGATCAAAGGGAAGGAATTCAGTCCTGTTTGTAATGAAGTCGATGCAAAGGCTCTCACCGACTCTAGCCGGTCCTTGGTTGATGCACTGACATCATGTCTGTAAAAGAACTAAAGTTCACATAAACAAGCAGCAAAAGTTATACAGAAGGGGTTTATTACATGAATAATTTGACATACTCCACAGCAGTTAGATACAAGTGCATTTAATAAACGTTTTGTGGACATCATAACAGTCGGAGTATTTCAGCTGAACAGTCAGTAATTTGGCTGAATTCAAGCCAGTGCAAACCATGACATAACCATAAACAAGGAGTTACAGGTCTACAATGAGGTTAGACTAGATAGCAACAGCATATTTATTGTCACATCAAAGCATTACAAAGTATGAAAGCCCAATATTTCAACTATCTCTAAAATGGTATTTGTACAAAGCTGTCATAGATACCTAAGTGTAAGGATTTGTCTCATCAGTAATGGATCATGACTTGATTTTTGGGAGTTATTTCAATATTCAAAACTATTTGGGGCAACAAGAAGAAATGTAAACATCTGACAGTCCTTTGAAAGTCCCTTCTGAGAAAATACATTGTGTGCCACAGGAAAAGTGCATTCTAACTGGTGTGTCTGCTATGGCCAGTTTGACTCACATTCACTTAGCACCAGGTATTTATCCATTTCTGCAGTAAAAAGTTAGAAAATCTTTGTATTAACTCAGAAAAGAGAAAACAAAGTCAAAAGTTTTTTTTCTTCTTCTTTTTTTTTTTTTTAGAGGAACAACAATTAAATTAAAAACCCCACCCAACATTTAAACAGGTACCTCTTATGTACAAAGGAAACAAGAGCTAGCAAAGCGCATAGCCACTGAACAGTCTTTATTTTTTTTTATTCTTCAGGTTCATGTACCTGAATATATGAGTTTATTTACAGGTGGACAGATATCCACAGAAGTAATAATCAGAATACTTCTATTTGGCTAAAAGTTGTATAAAAAAAGACAAAACACTTTGTTCAAATACTTTCCAAATATATATATATATATATTAAAAGTATTCAGTATTTCCATCAGTGCCAGAGTTGGAAGCTCTTTCTCATTGTAAAAAGTTAACTTTGTGATAGTAAGTGACAGCAAAGGGACTGACTGTGTCAGTCTGATTTGAGGAACTGCAGCTGGAGCTACCCCAGGCCCACCGGGCAGTTGCAGATTGCAGGGAAATGAATCCGTGTCTGTCTGTTGCAGTGACAGGCAACCCCCCAGTAAGGGTGACCTGCCCCACTCCAGGGAGTCTCCCACCCCCGCTGGGCACCCCTGTGGAACCCTCTCGGGCAGGCCCCCTTTGAAAACAACCCCAAAACCTCTGAAGTACTGGAAATATTCTTTATGTAAGTGGACAACTAGCGTGGGCAGGTAGTTCAATAAATGGAAAAACATAATTGCCACACTAATTCTTGTAAAGAATACAAAATTAAAGGCCTTAGCCCATCAAATACAAATACATACTGCATAAATATTTTTCAATTAAACATAACCTAGATGAGTGCACATCTCTGGATAGATAAGAATACTACTGCCTTCATACTGGTCTCAAATATTTAAATAGTTTGCATATAAACAAAATATTTCTTTGTTGTTGAGTCCAAACTTGCTTTACTTTAAAGCAAGGATATTCTCAATACTTCTACTTTTTGCATCTTTATTCCTGTAGCATGAAGTGTAAGAAACATTTCATTCATTTTGCAAACTGGGCTGATGTATACTACAGCAACAACCCAAAATTTAAGTAAGAAATGTTGCATGTAATATCTTTTTCCTTTAATTACACCAGCTACAAGAACAAGACATGCATTTTCCATCTTTTCTGCTCCCTTCCAACAGAAGGTATGCTAAAACCAAGCTCTGATCCTTTGTCCCTTCCACATCCCATCCCTGAAGTCCGAGCAATGATCAGGATGAAGGGCTGAGTGTTTTGAGCACTGTATTGCCCGGGGCAGCAGGTCTCAGCAGTAAGACCACAACCCCTGAGGAGCCACCCATGCCTCCTAAGTGCCACACAGCACCATGGGGAAGTGATGGGCAGAATGAAACCAGGCTGGCAGGGTGGCTAAAAACACTGTCCCTGCCAGCCCAGGTGCAGTGGCTCCTCCTTGGCACAGCCTGACCAAATATTGCTGCAAACTCCTACTGACCCTGTGTGAGAGCAGTTGCTGGTCCCACTCAGCTGCCCCAGTGTCCAAGATGCTGAGCAAGAGGGGCTGGAGCAGCTCTGGCAGAGCCAGCACAGATATCATGTCCCTGTGTTTGGCCATGCTGGGCCTGGGAGCCCAAAGTGGTCTGATAGAGCATGCCAGGTCCCTGCCTTGGCCACAGGTCCCCACTGACTCTGCTCCTGGGGCCCTGCTGCTCAGCACTCCTCATCCTGCATCTCAGGTTTTGGAGAGCAGAAACAAGACAGGAGACAAATAAATGCTAAAGGAGATGGGAGCTCCTTTGGCTCCTGAAGTTCGGGGGTTGCTAACCTAGGGGAAAGGTTGGAGTTGAACCGATTCAAGATACAGTATGCAGCTGTGTGAAAATGCATAGTTTGTATGTATACATTCATTTACAAAGATCAAAGGAAGATTCTTTGCTATGTAGTTTAATCACCATCGGCTTTTAACAAAAATGCAAGCTGACAAAGCAATAGGAGACCCGTTAAACACACCACCTGGGAGTCAATGGTAGCTCAATGGCATTTCCCAAACAGAGAATTAGCTGCTTTTTGCTTTTTTTGAGATTAAGTAGTTTTTCATTGAAAGACTGTTGTTTCTGTAATAATGTACTTTACGATTTCCAGAGATTCCTATTCAACCATGGTCATCTCAGTACTGATGTACCCTGCTTTGGTGGTTAAGAGGTAAGTGCCCTCTAAGACAAACAAGCAAACCAACAGAAATCTGGTTTTAACTATGGCATGTGAGCTAGATCAAAACACGATTCTTCTGAACTGCTGAAATTCTAGGTCAGTAGTGAATAGTATTTCCTTGCCTTTTTTTTTTTTTTTTTTTTTTTTTTTTTTTTTTTTTTTTCCTTTTTTTTTTCTTTTGGCAATACCTGAGCTAGTATTTAGAAAGTCCTATGAGTTTGCTCACTTTGCATTTATTTAGTTGACACTTTGGAACCTAGCTGCTTCCCATGAGGAATGTCTGTTGTCCTGAGCATCCCTGAACATAACAGTAATGTACCAGGCAGGAGTGGCTTAAACAGAAGGAGAAAATCTTGGTTTAAATGACCTATTTAAGTGTTGTTTTCCATTTGCACCTTTTCTGGGGAAAAATTGCTTTGTCACTTGCGACACTAAAACACAGTGGTTTGCTACTAAATATAACTTTAACAAAGATTACTGCTCTTTGCTAATCAACATGTTCTATAAATATTTAATTCAGCAATGAATTGACTTTTCTCATGATACTTTATCTTCATGGTTTTTTCATGTACTTGATATTCACTTGGGATTTGACTTAGATTCTTTCTTGCAATTTTTATTCAACCATATCAATGGAAATTGCACTAAAAGCATTTCTGAAGCTAGAAAAAACTAATTGAGAACCAGGATTCACATGGAGGAGTAAAATTATCAAAGCATATTCTGCAATCTAAAGTCAAGAAACATTGCCTGTAGCTAGCAAACTGATCATTCACTGGGAAATGAAAAAGTAGTAAAGACTTTTTTCCATATAAACAATGAATATTAGAAGTGCAAGAGGATGAGATTTGCTCGTTCTAAAACCCAGCGACCAGAAAAAAATTATTCATTATCTGAATTACTTGAATAACTTGAGAAGAAAAAATCTTTCTTGATTTTTGTAAAATGTTAGTCTGTCCAAAGCTGGTTTAGTGCATTATTAAAACTCAGGAGCTTGTGCTTAGCAAATCAAGAATTCAGTAGTCTTTCTTTAAAGTTGCGAGTGCAAGCAGATACATCTCAGTGTTTTAACTCAATTATTTTCATTAACTTTTAGGCATTAATAGACTAGTTGCTTATTTTGTCAATGTTTTTAACGTAACAAAAACATGTGAAATGTTTGGAGTGTCCTGACTTGTACTGAGAATGACTCCTTAGATATCTGAAGTCTACTGGAGTGCTCTTGGATCAGCAGGCAGAATTGACACAGATGCAGGTACAAAGATTTTAGCACTTCTTTTCATATGAAGTGACAGCAAAATTCTTAAGAGGAATTCAGGAGAGCCCAAGTCTGTGTGGTTTTGATCTAGCCCCAAAACATTTTCAGCAGCAATAGATTGCAGGGGTTTTTTGATGAGTTATGGCCAAGGCCCTCTGAATTCTGGAGTTCTCCCCAGCTGCCAGTGCTAAAGGGAGACAGTGGGAGTCTGGCAAAGGTCTGAACTGTGGCATTTTGTTCTGTGTTTTTTGTTGGTTTTTTTTTTTTTTTTTTTTAAAGAAACAGAAAAGGAAAAGCACCTGCTTATTACAGAAAACATTTTTTTTTTCGCTATGTGCAAGTCCATGGAAGCACCTTATCTAAATGTGCTGTGCTGGCCTACAGGCTGCCCCCAGAGGGCAGAATCAAACCAGACTGCAAAGGAGTAGCATCTACACACAACGTCTTCTCCTCTAAGCCTTCCTTCAAACATACATGGAAACACAACCACCAGTCAGGCAACAGAGCTGTTATTTGTGCTGCCTGACAGACCACCACCTTCGAGGCCTGTCACTGCTCTTGTTCCTCAGCTGAACACAGACTGAGTTTTCAGAGACACTCTGTGCTCATACAAAGCTTAATTCTCCTGCAACACCTGCACAGGTGATATCAGTCTATGCTTTCTCCTCAGCACAAGCATCAGGTGCTCGCTGATGTCACACACAAAGCTTGCACACTACTGGCAGTGCACTTGCCTCCCTCCAGGGACTCCCAGTGGTCCATGAAAGGATGCAACAGCTTTACAGCAGGCAGAAATACCTGGATCGTGCCTATCCCTTGCAGGCTGAACTGCAGCTGGATTAAAAATGGCAAGGTGATGTATTTGCAGCTCAAGGTTGGGGTCACGCCAGGCTATTGGAGCAGCAGTTGGCTTTGACTTTTATGCATGGATGTAGAAGTGAGAAAGCAGAAAATGTGCAAGTCTCTTAAAAGGAACTGAGGACTCTAGGAGGTGGCCAACTAAAAGCTTTTGCAGGGATTTCACAGGAATTCCAAGCTGTGCATGGTCTGTGCAAACACACTCATCAACCTGGGCGAGGGGAGCCCAGGAAGGGCCCATGCTGGGAACAAAATATCTCATCGCAGCCTCTCTCTCCTCCCTTCACTACCATGTGCTTCGTTTTTGCCACTTTTCTGGGTGTGATTTGGAATAAAAGAGTTTGGTACGAAGTAAAAGTCAAAAAGGTCTTTATTTTTCAATGTATTCCCCCCGATTTGAAGGAATTCTGTGCTGAAGCAAAGTAGCTGCTCTTTGTTTAAAGTGCTGAAACCGGCACCTACAAATTCTTAAGATAAACTAATGCAATAGTATTAGGGCTGTAAGTTTAACACCAAAACCAAAGGGAAGACGAGTTTCCTCATTAGCTCATTTAGGAACAAAAGGGTTGTCTTTAGGACACTAGTTCTCAAAATTAGTGCAGATGAAGGCAGAAAAAACCAAATGGAAGTACCACTGCCAACCTGGCAGTGGGCCTGTAAGCGTAACAGCTTGGAGCACTACTGTTTAAAGCAGGAAAATCCATATTCACACACGGCTTCTGCTGGTGCCTTGTACTTGCACGAGTTCAGCCCTTGCAGAGCTAAGGGGCTTCGCAGGCACCCACTAGACAGCACTGCCTTAGCACAGTGGAAAACACAGCTCTTTGGTGGTTAAGTTAAACTAATTTCAACTTTTCTGTGAGCTTTTTTTCATTCTAAACTTGCCTATTAAATAGTTTCACACTTCTTTGAACTAGATTAGGCTGATTTTTAAAAAAATCCTATTAATTAAACTAATTCAGGTTTTGCGTACAAGCAAACAGTGTCTAGAATTTTGTCTCCTGTTTATTCATATTCCATTTTAACTCATGATATCCAATAATGTAACAAATTTACCAAAAGGCAAATAATTTCAGAAGTACAATATTTATCAATGTATCATTAAAAAAGTCTCTGATCTAAACAAATTATTTGCTGCATTTTATGGAACTTGCAATGTTATAAAAGCATTTTAGTTTCGAGGTTAATTTCTAGTTAAATCTAGATTAACAAAACCTTTATTGTTTAATATATCAAAAATACATGGCCCAACAAATGAGAATGTATATAAAGTGCAATGCAGAGCAAATTAAAGCTCAGTAATTTTACACTGAAGTGAAAGAGAAAATGCTCTCGTTCTAAAAAAAATAATTCAGAAAAATGTTTTTAAAAAGAACTTGAATTTACTTTATATTCTCTGAAACAGGACTGGTAAGAAGAAAAGAAAGAACAATGTATGCAGGCAGGTCTTACACGATCTTAATGAGACCCTAGCCAGGACAGGGTGGGTTAAGGGCAGTATTATCATGCCTGCCACAAGAAAGAGGAGAGGTACAAACCCAGCAGGCAATATGCTGATCTAGCCTTTAGCCATTTTATACAGACCCAGACTCACAGGAGTGGTTCAAGCCAGCATAACCTGGGATACTTCTCTGGTGGGTAGGAAGAGCTTCTTCAACAACAGCACAAGCTTATGTCAACCTAATCTGCTGTGAACTGCAGTGTTAGGTGAAATGTAGAGGTCTAAATCTAAAATAATATTCCCCAAACACCTCGACTGACATAGATAATGTGTGGCTCCTTGCAAATGCAGGGGTGGCTGGTGCCATGTGAGAAATGCCCCTGGAACAGTGATGAGGTGATGCCCCCTTTATAAAGGTCTGCCAATAGAACACCAACTTAGAAAGGATAAGAGCTGGGAAAGAGTAGGAAAGAGCCTCCTTTATGTGGGGATCAAACTCACACTGGCCTCAGTTTAGGGCTCAGTGCTTTGGGAAAAAGACTTGGTTAAGGTTATAGGGCTCTGTGAGAGCCCCCATGGGAGCTGCAGAATGGATCTGGAAAGGGAACCACCCCTTTGGATTTTAACACTGACAATACTGTAATTTATTCAGTGACTTTCTTTAACATAAAAGTTCACCCACTGTTTTATTTTAATGTTTGAAAAAGAGAATATTCTTCAAAAGAACATTCTGTCCTATGAACATGCCATGAATGTGTGAGGATAACCAACCTCCCTCAAGCTGGACACAACAAAGACAGCACTTGCTCCAGCCAACAGCACATGGCCTATGGTGGTGACTCCCTTCACAGAAGCTTGGCTATCTTGGGTCCCATCCTGAGAGACCTCCTTCTCCCTGGGCCTTGTATCAGTAGGTTGGATTACAGACTGAATAGCACATGCTTAACAGCTCTTAAATCTGTCAGTAAGTGACATATCCAAAGTACTGCCACTTTGGTATTACCAGAAACTCTTCCAACAGCTGTGCAAAGGTGCCAAGGTACGTATCCCACCCCTCTCACAAAGCAAGCGACAAAACAAACACTGAACATTGAAGTAAGCATTTTCATGTCACCATGGGAAATTTCAGACTAAACTATGTCTGTAACCAAGGGCAAGAGATTTTTTCTTTCCATAATCCAGAAGCTGTACAGCTTTGTAAAGGTGTTTTAGGTTACTTCTGCCATGTAAAACAACATACCACTAGTCTATGTGATTTACAATTTCCCCTCTCCTCCTTTTGGTTCTAAGGAAATCCCAAATCCTGTTTCATAATGTATAATAAATGGTTATAAAATTATACCAACATTATAATTTCAGAGAGGTAATAAGATCCCAGTGCTATAAAGGTCAGTTTTCAGAGAGTGCACATTTTTCAGTGATGTACAAATACACACCACTTGTTTCCATAATTTAGCCCTTTGTAAGTATTGCACCTGGTTAATAAGGCTACCGTCTATTTTGTCTTAATACTAAAAATTACATATAGACAATCTAATTTGTGGTTTAAAAACACAGTATTCCTAAAGTTTTTAGGTAAATTCTTTTATTTCCTTGCATACTCAGAGCTCCTATGCCTCCGGTTGCCTGGAGGAGTGTTGAGTGTACAGGGAGTACAGATGGAACTATATAAATTTATATAATGTGACCTGCTTGTGCTCAAATGAATTCCTTTGAGCTTGATGGCAAATACACGGCTTTTACAAGCCTAAGCAATGCTTTCACATGCTGAAGTGTGCAGCTGAACTTGTCTTCTTTCTCACCTTCCCTTTTGCAATGCAAAAAATAATAATAAGAATTCTCTAAATTTGTCTGGTCTTTTAAATACAAGGTAAATTGCATAAAACCAGGAAAAGATAGATTGTCCCACAAAGTGCATATTTCAGACAAAGCTTTAAGAGTATCTGCTCTTGCCAAGGCCTGATTTCACAGGAGCATAAAAACGTGTGCCAAACTTCAGAAACGCGGAGAGTCTCATCAGCAAACTCCGCAAGCTGAGGTAAACACATATGTGAGTGCTCTGATAAACCCGAGCCTACACTCTATTCCTGGAATACCAGTTGTTCTACCTCTGTGCAGCCATACCTCCTAATTTACAGATTACGTGCTCCCCTTCCCCAAAAGATTTGTTGGCATCACTGTAAGAATTAGTTACTACAGTTAAATACTAAGAATTCGGGTACCATGTAAATGCTATTTACATCTTCAGGTTCTAATACTGAAGATCCTGATTTTTATTCACTTCAGTATACACATCTGGAATTTGCAGAACAGATCTCTGGACATGGGAAAAAGTTGACAGTAAAAAATCACTATGGACCAAAAATTTTTTTCCTGTGTAAAAATAAAGCAAAATTGAGAATTTTCAAAATTTGCAAAATTTCAAAATTCTAGTTAACATGGTTTGATAAAACTTTGGGTTTACAGAAGCTGATACCTTTGCAGATAAGAAAAAAATGTGGTGACGTTTTCTTTTTAATTTTCAATTATTAAATTATTATTTATATTCTTTTAAATTTTAATTAGCCCTTTTCAAAGTGCACTACACAACTCTCCAGGATATTGTGCTGACATAACGCTTTTTTGCTTGCTGAAGTAATTTGGTAAGACATAATCCAATTACAGACAAAGCATGCTTTGACCACGCAACTATATAAACAAGACACTTTTATATTTACAGAAGATCCTGAAAAGATTTACACAAATGTATTTTTATTAGGTTATGACTCAAGTTAATTTTCTATATTTTTATAAGCTACAACATTAAGTAGGATCATGTTCATCTATTAGTGCTTCATTCTAATTTTAATAATTCAAGTACTGATATATTGCTCTTTTAATTTTGCCTAAAATAGAAAAAAAAATCAATTTCCTAGCAATCTTCCATTCCAATAAACCCACATCCTCCCTTTACGGCCCTCTCATGTTCCCTGAGGAAATTTGTATTAACTATCTTTTATTTCCCTGTTTTCCCATGGTAGTTTTCTACAAATAGTTTAGTAATTTCTGTTTATCTGGACATTAAACATCATAAACTAATTGCTGCAGAGTATCACGTACTAACATAAGGACACCAAAATCAAACCTAAATTTTCTAAGAGAATTGGCAAAAAGTAAATGCTAATATTCAAACATTTCTTAATGTTCAAGTCCATCTTTAGCACTGAATTACAAAAAAATTTGGATTTAATTCTGAAACACCACCTCATTAGTACAATGTTGTGTATGTGCCCGAGCAGCAGGAAAGCTGAAACAGTACTTCAACTGCTGAATTTATTTCCCTCAAGGGCATATTAGAGACCTCACATTCAGATTCGAATATGTAAGGAGAATCATTCCTGGTGTTAAGATGTGTTAAAAAAACCAGCAGAACACTGGTTTGTCAATTTATCTATTCCCTTCTATTTCATCAGCTGAATGAATTTAGCTGTGAGTATGAGCAAGCATAGGAGCAACCTGTATCTTCTGCCTTCAGAAACAGGCCGATTTCTGTTCTCAGGGTCTTTCTGGATTGCTATTATAAATGGTCTGTGTGTAGCACAAAGAACATGATGGCTTTTTTTTGTATTGAGGAATAAACTCAAAAAGTTGCAAGTAGAACACTCCTTAAATCCCACTTGTGACAGAAGTGAGAGCATGGTCGATGTGAAACCACTGTAGTCCAAGATGGAAAAAGCAGTTCAAGTGGCACTACCAACAACAGGTGTACATCAGCTGTTTTGCAAGCCTGAAGCTTTTCAAGCTCCACAGGGATGCTGGCAAGGGCTGCTCATGTCTAGGAGACACAGAACGCATTTAAACCCTCAGCTTGGTTAATTTTTACCTATCACTTACTTTCTAGCTCTTTTCTAAGGGTGCCATAAAACTGCTGAACTTATACTAGAACAAAATCTATGCTATGACACTTTACAACTGTCCAGTTATCTACCAGAAAAATGCAGGTTAAATCCCACATTCCATATTGTCTCAGTTCCAGTGCTACCACCTTTCAGGAAGATTGAATAAAATATAAGACCAAGATGAGACTTGGTAAATGTTTCCGTATCAAAGTGTTTCTAAGAAAAGGTGCAGCACAACTTTCTCCAGATGCCTATAGTTTGAACCCACAGAAAAAAGCCTCACTGGCAACCACCTATGTCTCTGCACATGGCTAGCAAGCTTCCAATTTCATGTCCTGTTTCTGTGATGGTGTTCTAACATATTTACAGGCAGGGGAAGAAATAAATCACTTTGTATTGCCACATTCACAGCGACTGTCCTGGATTCTCGGCAGGGCCACTTTAGCTGGTCCCAAGCCACAGCAAGCAATAGAAAAACATCCCGACTCACTGGGTCAGAATGATAAAGTCAGAGACAAGAACATCTGGGACATTGTATGGAGCTGGAATCTGTTCCAACATGCAGGTTCTGCAACAACTTTTGGCTAAAGCTTTACCTCCTGTTGTGTTGCCTATCTAGTCATTATCATAAAAGAAAAGGGAAAAGGAATGAAGACAGTGATGTCGGCAAAAGTGAATGGCTGCAAGGAACTTGTAGATAATTAGACAGCTAACGTTCATACAAGGCTAAGGATTTGGAAAAAGTAATTGGACAGACAGGCATTCTGCTCAGCTTATTAGCACAAGCATGGCTGACATGCCAACAGGTACATGCTAGGTGACGACCGGTATTGGTTAAAAGTAAGTGTAAACTTGCAGATTGGAACAGAAGAGTCTTTGCTCACTTTTGCATCTTGTATATCCTGTTACATTTGTGCAAGGCACTAGAGAATCAGGCACATTGTTCTGGGTGGAAATCGTTTTATGACTAAGATGATCTGAGTTTCAACGTCCAATAGCTTCATACAGGAGCAGTTGGATCGCAGTCCCTTATTAAAATTTTCCACTTCTAAAACTATCTCATTTTCCAGATCTTTCATGGGATGGGAGAATGGGGAAGAGTTTTGTTCTAATAAGGAAACTCCTAAAGCAAAATATTCAGAATTAATACAGTTGATCTCCACACTGATACTGATGTTGGCAATTTCTGTTACCAGTATCAAGAAGTTGTTAAATAGATAATAATAGTAACAATAAAACAGGTCCTTACATTTTTACATCAAGTTCTGTCTCTCAACATACATGAACCCACATCCAAATCCCTGCAGCACACAGAGACTGCACGATGCGCTCAGGCCATTCCTTCTGGTTTCCCTGGGAGGTCAGAGACAATGACCTACCTCCCACAGAGGAACAGAAAATAGGGGAATTGGCATGTACTGATGACAACAAATGACCACAGCATTCAGGCTAGCTCTTCCTTGGGAAAACAGAGAAATCAGACTGTTTTGGAGAGGTCAGTGCAGACATGTGAGATAAACCAGGTGTCAGAAGGACAGCAAAGCAGCTCAAAGCAACACAGAAGCAAGAGACTGAAAATGGAAGAGGTTACTCCAGATTATGCTCACTACTGCCAGCAGAGGAAAGCCTTTGCTGACATTTCTGTCCTTGCTGGGTGTGTCAGGATCACAAAGGGATTTTGGTGGGCATTGAAATGCTCATGTGACAAGTGACTGGAGCTCAAAACACAAAGCCACTGGTGCAGGCCCGGACAGCCGTGCCGTCCTGCTGTCGTGGCCATGGGTGAGACATGGTAACTCCAGAAGTGCCTAATTATGAATCAAAATGCCACAGCCATAAGATCCAAAACTGATTTAATATAAACTGCTGATTAAAGGTTGTGTAAAAATACTGGTAGCTTAGTTTTGTCCTGGCAGGATTTATCAAGTACCTTTCTGTCCTCTGCCTTGTTGACACCAGCTTTCTCTCCTGTTTTGATGGTTTGTGGCTTTTGTCCCTTACATAATCCATATCCAATTTGTACCAGAGGGCAATCTGGTCTGGCGACAAAACCATTCTTCTGTGTAGAAATTCATAAAGAATAATCTCATTACAACAATTCATAAAGTGCCCTCAGGAAAGGTGCTCACAATGCCATGACATTATAGAAACAATACACAATCCGATACATTATTTTCAAAAAAATCTTCCAAAGCAAAAAGGAGGGGAACAACAAATACAGAGGCAAATACTGTTAGTCTGACAACAGTCAAATTAATCATGGAATGCTTTATAGTCTTGGAGTGCTTGTAAAAATAGGAGTGGGGGGGGGGGCAAATTGGCAGGAGTATCTTGAAAAAGTACCAAATTTTTAAAGTTCTATCAAAGTAAGCACACCACCAGCAAGCCCAGTGTTTGAATATGAAATGTCTATTAATTACTATGAGGTATTTTACTATGGAAATTGAAAAAATACAACATTTAAAGAAAACCCACGCCCCATGTTTTACTAAGAGGAAAGGAGATAATACAGTGGTTATGTATATCCACTGACCCTTAGTGTCTTGCTTTTTCTGTTTGTAAAGAAAACAATCTTTCTCCTCCCTGTTGATTCCAGATTTTATATACACATATAAAACTATATAATATATATAGTTTTACATAGATGTATACACACATACAAAAATACTCATACACACATATATGTGTATATATTTCAGGGTCTTACTAGCTTTCAGAGTCTATTTTTCTTTTTTTTTTTAATGACTTAGAAAACACAATTGGGCAAAAAATCAAGTAATTGCATGCATGCAAGCATATCTTGCCACTTGTGCATGTAAATCACACAATTTGTAAATAACTGCAGAAATAGCATGCTTAAATTAGGCACCTGATTGCCCAATTAACTTGTTCACAGAAAATCAGATGATAACCTTCAGTATCTCCTATTACAAATTTTTCTTTTCCATGCTACCTTACTGAATCCATAGTGTATATTCCAAAATTCTGCATTGTTATTCTGTGCTTTTACATAGGCACAAGCAGCACTGCACACTTAATAAAGCTATCAATTGAACTTTGGACCAGATTTTAGAAAGTTGTTCAGATATTTAAAAGTTCCCTTATTTCACTGAGAACAAGCCAGCTTAGACAATTTAAAAAAAAAAAAAAAAAAAAAAGATTTGGTCTAAATTTAATTTGTTCAAATATTATGAAAGAAAAAATAATCCAGGCATTTTCAGCCCTGCATGCTGCAATTAATAGGTAAAGTTTTGCTTCTGTGTATTTGATTTTTTTAAGGTGTTTTGTTTTCTTTTCTTTTCTAGGCAAGTATTATTTAACCATATACATTCATTTCCTAGTAAATCCTTACTTTATTTTTGCATTGAAATAATCATTAATTAACAGTAATTTGATACAAGTTGAGACAGAACACCAGCTTGCCGCACTCCGGTGTATACTTCCTAAAGGACTGAGAAACTAAATGACCCAAACCTATCGAAGTACTGCAAGCAGAGAAACTTTTTAGTTCATATAACAAAATTATTTAAGAAATTGATTTTTACCATAAATAACGCTGCTCCTTTGCTGTTGTACTTCTTTTTCTGAGATGATGTTGTGGAAAGGGGGTATTTTCTTTACCATTTTTTTGCATCAAATAAATTTTAGTAGCTTTAACAGAAAAAAAAAAAAAGCTGAGCAAACCATTATCTTAACAACAATCTCTCAAATATGAGAAAAGGAAGCAAAAGCAGAACTGCTGGGCTGGATCATGTCCCTGAATGGATATTACAGATAATCCTAGTGGCTGCAAGTTCTTCATAGGCCTCCTGCAGCAACAGCCGTGCTGGTCCTACTATTCATCCTCTCTCAGAAAGGGAAGAGTGGTAAGAAACCTACTGGACCGCCAATATATTCTTATGGGTTTCAATCAAGCATCACTGGCTTTCTTCCCTCAGCTTCTCGTGACAATATCTGCTGGTGACTTTACACTGCTGCTTTTCTTCCTCTAGAGGGTCAAAATCCAATTTCGTACTTAAATTACTTTGTTCCACTCCACTGGTCTGTGACTGGTTTAAAAATCTTCCAGGAGCACTGCTTGTCCTTCTTGCAAATTCACTTTGCTCTTCCCCTATAAACAAACAAACAAACCAACCAAACAAACGAAAATCCCAACTCCTCCCCACATCCTCTTTTCAAAAATATAATAATGATCATTCGTATCAGGAGAATTATTTAGCAGTATCCAGTCTTAGTACAGCTTTTGTTGAGAAAACTGTAGCTTATATGACTCTGAAGTGTTTATTAGAAAGCTTTCAAAAAGATATCTTCGTTTAAGGAAAAGAAAACTTAATCAGTTTAGCAGATACAGATGTTCACAGCACAGAGACTGAAATGGTTAAAAATGATCTGAAGGAGCAAGTAGCTCACAGAGTTAGCAAAATAGTTAACTTTTTCCTTTCTTTTACAGAAGAACACTAATAGCTGCTCTGGTTTCCATGCTTACTAAGACAAAATTTTGTCATGTGTTCTTGGTTTTGCTTTTTTTTTTGCTCTATTGCTCCACACAGGTTTTAATTAGTGCTTCTCCTTGGCTACAAGTGCTTCACTTTGAAATACAAAGCTCTTAAAAAAAAAACACCACCCCAAAAAAACAAAACCCCCAACACCACATCACTGGAGGGGAAAATGGGAAGTGATACAGTGCAGCTGCAGCAATCTGGTTCTGCTGTTGTCCTCCCCCATCCCCAAATCCTCTGCATAATTTCAATCGTTAGTCGATGAACCTTTGGCAGGCCTTCTTCCATCGGCAGGCAGTACACCACATATCTCTGTTCTCCATCCCATAGACCTTCCGACACTTTTTCCCCTCCCCTCTAGGCTTCCTGTCAGAGAGAAAGGGAAGCTCGTTAAGGAGATGCTTTAGTAGCTTTGCTTTTAACCCTAAAATCAGGATAACAATCTCAATGGAGTGCAGCAGGCAGAGACCCCTGGTGTTTCCAAAAGGATTTAGGCTGTTTTCAAGTCAGCTGGGAGCTAACGAAGCAGACGGACAGACATGGCTGTGAGTACACATTTCTGAGGGACCAAGCCTTCTCCTCGCCTGGCTTCCACAGCCTCTGCAGCAGCTGCTGAGCCTGCTCCTCTGCTCATGGGACGACCCCTGACTTCAGCCAGCAACTAAACCTGGACTAATAAATTGTCGTTTAGCCTCATGAAATGCCTTGATGGACAGTCATAGCTGTTCCACAGTACAGGCCAGGTCACATCAGGCAGAAGTGCTGCAGAGCTGTGGTAAAAATACTTGGCATAGCATCAGACCTTGACCACCAGCAGGTAGCAGCTATGCCAAAGAGGAGAAAAGCTACCAGCTCCTAAGCTTGCCAGTCCTTCCTGCACAGTTTGCTCTGAGCTCACTGACTGAAAACCAAAAAAGTGAGTGAAAAGTTTTAACCCTTACCCTCACCTGCAGCACGTTCACATGTGCTCCTTCTCTGTCGTCCCCAAAGCCAGCAAGGCGGGCAGCACCTGCTGTTACAGCTATAACAACTGTCCTGCTTTTCATCTTACAGCCACACTCAAAAGTTCGCAAGTTTAGAAAATGATCCAAGTAACTGTTAAAATGGAACTTTTGTTATTCAACACCCAGAGAGCCAGCAAACCTGAGGAGCAAAGCTTCACCAAGCAACCCAACATTCACTACAGCAGTGCCAGCTGTCGAGACATCTTTAAATGAAATAACTGTACTGACAGAATTGTTTAATATCGGTATTATATACTGCATGGCATATGTGGGAATTGCCTGGTGATGCCTCTCTTGCATGCCTACACATTTTCTGATCACCAAACATTAATTAATGGGCACAATCCATGAATTGGGGAAGATTCTGAGTTTGGTTTGTAGCATATGCAATGATCTGAGAGTTCTAAAGAAAATTAAAAGCATGAATTTTTTTTTGTCTCATTTTAGGGTATAGTCATCTTTAAGACTGTGAGAAATAATGAGTTTCTTTACCAAAAGAAATTCAGCATCACAGTTTGATTTTTTAACATAATTTTTGAGCACTTTTAAAGTAGGTTCTGGTCAAACACCAGTTAACTTCAGTGGAAGTGAATGCAGCTTATGTCTAGGAAGACAAGGCATAAAAAGCTTTGCCTTGATCTAATCTATTGTGAGATTTGTTTTTTTATAATTAAGTTGAAGTCAAATACCATTCTGACTGAATGGTGGTGAACATGTAAGATGGCCCAGCCTTTCAGGGAAAAAAGCAAAGCCACACAAAGCAGTTCAGGATGCTTCAGTTGGGGCAGGGAATCTGGGCAGCACTGCTTTACAGGGTAAATTTAGGACCGCATCTGAACTCCAGACGTGCCTGGCATAAGGCATGCAGTTTTGCTTCACAGTCTGCCTTTTTAATTTTGCAGTAACTCACTCTTCCCCTGAACTTTACCTTTGATGGAAATGAAAAGCAAAATAGGTTCTGAATGCTTACTCTGAAGCATCCTGGTAAGAAACTGCCTGACAACTGCAACTGGGGTTGGTGGTGTGCTTTGCCTGTTTCTTTGGCCACTGAGATCTTATTTACTGAACGCCCTCCAGGTTGTGAGGCTGCTGATATGTCAGCAGGAGCTAATGGTCCCATACCTCAAGCCAAATGCTACTCTAGGCGGTGACGAAAGAACTGTGTGGGACTGTTTCTGCTCTCCACTCCCTGCAGGACGATTATGGGTTGGTGAAACCTGCCAATACAGACAAAAAGGCTGCTTATGAAGAACATACACATATGAATGCAGATTAAACACTTTTTCCCAGAAAATGCACATTATGATTCATTGTGGCAAGGATACCCAGGAAAGGTGATTATATAACATTCAAACATAAGTAAGCCACAGGTTTATTCAGAAAAGATGTCTACTTAGCATTAGGTACATTGCATCAGCTCCACTTTGTTTCCCTGTACTTTCAAGAGCTCCTCATTGAGCAAATCAGAATACAGATTAGCATCACTTTTTGTATTTGGGAAATGAATATGCATTCATTCTTAAGAATTCTGAACAGCTCTTAGGAAAGCTGTCTCCAATTTAAGCAGAGAAAATAACTGGATAAATAAACTCTGTCCTGTGTTGAGATCAATACCAGTAACCTGCTATGAAATAAAGGGATTCCCACTTCTGGCTTCCTTCTGTGACTAGGCATTCTTTGTGGAGAGACATCTTGAAGAAGGGGCTTTGCTGCAGGGCAGTTACAATGTGTCCCCTTGAGGTTTAATAAGAGTGCAAGGGAGCCCTTCTGATCAAGGCTGCTGACAAGGGATACTGGATTATCTTTCTTCCGCACAGTAACCTTTTCAGCAGGCACCCTCTTTGTGAATGTGTGTAGTTTGGTCTCCTGAGACTTTCCAAAGAAGTTTTCTACGTGAGCTTGGGGGCTGGCAACATTATTTGAGTAATCACATGGCATAATGCTTGCCCTTAAATAACTCCTAAATTATTTACCACTACAGTTTTATTTTGCTCCTGGGTAAAGACCACAACAGCTTTACATCTAAAACACTAGAATAAAATTATGCCCACTCATTTTTTGTTGTATATTGAATGTAGCAAGCTTCATTTGGGTATCTGGTGCACCGAATCAGCCTCCTGCAGCCAGGAACTGCAGATCCGGTCATAGCTCTCTGCACTGCTACAAGTTTTCACTCCTGCCTTTTTGAAGTCTTACAATATTTGGAAGAATGGGAACTGACTGACCTGACTTGAAGAGAATTACTGTATATGCTTTGATTTTTGACACAAAGTCTATTTTATATCTACTACACAGTAGCAAAAAACTAACTAATGCTTGTAATGGAGTACAGCCACTCTTTCACCTTTTACTCTCGGCTGGTAACTATGGAAATTTCTGATTTAACTGCATGTGTGGCTCACACTCTAAACAAGTTTAGACCATTACTGATATACGAAATGGACCTGCAAAGCTTGAAAGAAACTTCCTCACTCTCGGCCTGCTTACCATAAGTCATGTTTTATACTTCCAGAGATCACACTAGCTCCTTCTATCACTCCAGAATACTAAGGGCAGCTTGTTGTCTACTACTTCTTTTTCTGATCTTTTATCAACCTGTACCCTTGTTTACCTAAGAATGATTGAAAAACTGAAGATAAAATTCAAAGCAATAGCGTTTTTCTGGTATTTGGCATTTACCACACACTGCACAGTTCTCCAGTCATTACCAACAACCAGAGATCTCCAGTCATTCTGCTGGGGTTCTGAAACATTTTAAAAACCTGAAATTATTTTGTGTCTACCACTACTAACTGACACTCAATATATTAGCTGGTTGCCACTGAACAGAAGAGTACTTAGATGGCCTCCTATGTTATAAGCAATTATCCTGACTGCTTCCAAACACAGAACAGGTTTGCGCAGTAATTGGAGTGTGCAGACTCCCCTCACCCTCGACAGGGAGGATGTCTGCACGATGGTTTCCACCGGCTGGCACATCAAGGCAGCCAGATTGCACTGAAGGTGAATTTCGTGTATCTTGATAGACTTTGCAGCAGGTCTAAACAATACCAGTCAGCTGTTCTCCTCTGTAGGGGACACTAGGAGCAGATTAAGAGGAAGCCCTGAGAATGCAGTCCTTGCCCTTTCAGGGGGGCTTTTCACTCTGAAGTGCTGTTTAACACAGAGTGAAATGACAGTGTTCATTTGAAGCAAGGACCTGGAGTCTCCAGTTACAACTACAGGTGGGAAACTGTGGTTACAGAGATTCGTGATCTGTAAACATCAGATTATCAAACTTACAGATCTCGCCTGTTCAACCTTTTTGGGTTATGAGCAGGCAGGTAAAAGCCAGTATTACACAGTGGAGATCTCACTGGTATTCAGGAAGACTTTTATCCTACATTACATAAAAGTGGAACTCTATGGTCATTATGTTAAGCCCTCCACTACCAACAGATACAGACTCCACCATGGCTCATTCCACTTGCATAATTTAGTTCACCCTCCTTGTACATCCTCAGGCTGTGCCTGATTTTCTTCTCCTAGTTCAGTCCCAAGTGGTAGAGCAAACATCATCCTGTTTATTCTGCTTCACGCAGAGAACAGCACCTAGCAGTGACTCATAACTGTGCCAACATTCAACCTCGCACCTGCAAAGTTATCTTAGGAAAATAGTAAGAAAAAGCGTATTTTTCATGTGCCTTGGGAATCTAACTTATGCATGATTGAGAGCACAAAGGAGATTGAAGTTCCCCCTAATTACAGAATCATAGAATCTAAACCTCCCCTGACTCAGCCTCATGCTGTTCCCTTGGGTCCTGTCAGTGGTCACAGAGAAGAGATCAGTGTCTGCCCCTCTATTTCCAGTCACAAGGCAGTTGTAGACTGCAATGAGGTCTCCCCTCAGTCTCCTCCAGCCTGAACAAACCAAGTGACCTCAGCCTCTTCTCCTCCCTTATGACTACAAGACTTCTAAATAAATGCCTATGTTTAGATGCTGTGAATACCCCCAAGCCTGAATCAGCCACATACTGAACCCTGACTGGTCCAGCTGCATGTTTGGCTTGTTTAGAGGCACTCAGGAACCTGCTGATAAGCACATTCACATTCACAAAGGCCCGTCAGTGCTATTCTGCTAAAGACTGTCCAAAAGCGAGGGCTTAATGCGAGTCATGATGTCTGAACACCCTGGTTCCCAGGAAAGCAAGCAGGGAGCGCTCAGTGTCACTGAAATTCAATGTCCACAGGAATGAATGTGGAAACACTACAGTATGTGTCAAAAAAAAACAAAACACAAAAGGAGACTATTTTTAAATTCTGTCTCTCTCATGGACCTAATTACTGACATACATGTCTAGAAGATGACTGCTCAAAACCAGGATACAAGAGCCTTCTAATGGGTCAAGGGCAGAATGGCTCCATTCCAACATCACTAGTAACATGAAAAAATGTGTAGACCTACGCACTTTTGTAAATCTGTACGTAATCTTTTCCTGCTCAGTAGTTTGTCCAGACCAAAAAAGTATTCCAAAGCCATTTTAGAAAACTGCTTGAATAAATATTAAGGGTCAGGCAAAAAATAATGGTTTGGACTTACTCTCTGAAGTTCCCTTGGGTGCTACAGACTTGGGTCTAATCCCAGGATCCGTGTATGTACACAGTGGTATGAGTTTATAGCATGCTGCCTCTGTCACTTAGTCTGGGCTTAAATAAACATCATCAGAGAAGGAGAAAATCCCCTATAATATAGCTTTTCTAAAGTAGTTACACTCTGTGTAAGAGTGGGAATTAAAAGAGCCCCGTTGTTATACAGCAATATCTAATTTACTTTGAAACCGGAGAAATAAAACTTTCATTTAATATACTGGTATTTATTTAACATCATTTGGCATCTGTACCCTCACTTACTGCACCTAATTTTTCACTGCAGGCAAGCTTTTGTAACTCATAAATGATCTCGCTGATGACAGAATAGTCAAATGTGTGCAAATCTAAAAGATTTTTTTCTCATTATTTTTTTCTTTGCTGAACAGCCTTATAAATGTTGTTAGAGATGTAATAGCAGTTTATATGGTTCCCTGAGCAGTTTATAATTCTGCATCACTGCTTCCCCAGGCTTTTGTGTTGGGAGTATTTTCAAATTGTACCTTAAATCATTGGCATCTCTATACAATTCTCAGAAAGTGATTTGGCATTTCTTAAATTCTTTTGAGAACTCTCTAGTCTACAGCCACTGATCAGCGTTGTTGCCTGAACAAGTAAACTCAATATGTACGTGTCTAATCCTGTCCTCTTAAGTTTCTGATTTACAGTGTGGCTAATTGCATTTTTAGATTCCTGGCACCAGTTTTTGCTACACCACAAAAGGAGCCAGTTTCATAATTACTCCGTATCAACCCCATTGTTGGGAAATCAAATTCTCAGGGAACTTTGCAGATAGCACGCTCTGTCAAGGCACTCTTGTTGAAATTGCTGCCAGCATGATGTCTTTCACTGTTAGTTGTTCCTTGATGGAATTTAATAAATATTCATTGGCAGAGTGCATTGTAATTGATTCAGCCACTTTCATTTTTTATCAGCTCTGCAGGATGCCACAGCCTCTGCAGAAAATCTCCAAGATTTGCCAAAGGTTGACAGTAAGAAGCTTTGGAGATTCACTTGGTGAAGAGAAGGGAGGGAAATAGTATCTTATTGCCTTGTCTAATATTTGCTGTCATGAGAAAAAAAGATGTATGGTTCTTTGGATAAGCAATGTGCCTTATATAACACACTTTAAAAATTCACAAATTCATAAAGTGTAATATTAAATGAGATGTTATGATATGAAAAAAGTTTATGATGAGAGAACATAAATTTATAATGAAAAAATTATTTCCAATAAAACGAGGATACATTACATTACTATCTATTTATATTTATTATAGAGATTTTCCACTATTCATAATAGTGATTTACATTGTTTTTTCAGCATTCTCCATGCCAGGTACTAGAAGCCAAATCCCTCTGAACTCTTCATAAAGGTTTTTCACTCCCCCTCCATACCCACACCTACAGCATGTATGGTTAGGGCCACTGGAAGTCTATGTTTAAGCAAACACTGCATTTCTGCAGTCCTGTCCATGGAATCAGGCTTTTTTGAGGAAAGGGTCAGTGTCAAATTTACATCTAATACATCTTCATTAAAAAGTTGTCAAAGTGCAATATATATTAATATCAAAATGCAATAGATATTGAATGCATTTTCTGTATAAAATAACAATTTTCTGCTATCAGTAGGGGTTACCCATCTGAAGCCTCCTAAAGCTGGACTTTGCGTTTCATCTTACTTTTTCTTTCAGTTGCCTTTCAAGAGTCCATTTAGGTAACAGCCCTACTGCCTGAATCCAACTGGCCTGTTAGCATAACCATCACCTCACTCATTTTCCATCTAGTTTTTTTAAGAAAAGGAGCACATAAGTGCCAAGTTTTTCATGTATCAGAATGTTTTGTAAGCATAGTTGAAAAAATATACTATAGATTAACTTCTTTTTTTGTAGACAGTGATGCAAAAAAAAAAAGTAAATGTACTGAATTAAAGAGACTGACAAAGGTGTTAAAACCAGCCATGCTGGCAAACTGAGGCATGAATTTAATTTGTTTCTTTTTGGTATCTGTTATGTCACATTTACTTCTATCACTACACACTGTGAAACAAAACAGGAAGATCTAAAAACTTTTTCCTTCTTTTTTTGATGTTCACTTACTGGAATGCCGGTGAAGGTAACTGGAGGCGACTGCCAAGAGATGCTAAAGCTACTGCCATTGGGAGTGAATTTTGCTGACCCTGGAATGTTCACCGGAGGAGTGGCCTGTGTGAAAAGAAAATATTATTCCAGCAATAAGAGCCATTCTTCTTCCAAAGCATTTCTAAGGATCTTTCCCTCCTCAAAATGGTAAATCTATGAGAGACTTCCCAAGGCAGAAAAAAACTGCATGGTGACAAGCATTTTACCCTTGTGAGACGGATAATCATGGATAAGCCAGTAAGGAAGGGACACAGTTATATTTATATATCATTGCTCCTAAACCTTGTTTAGACAAAGATGATCACTCTTAGCTTCTAAAATAATGACAGCAAGAAGCAAAAATACTACAAATGATCACCTGTTCCATGGTGATGAACAAGGCCATACTTAAACTGACAGCAGCTGGTTCACACAACTGAAGTGAGGGTAGTGAGGCTTCTTGGACAAACCCAGTCAACAGTAAGGCCTGGCCATTTCTGGTTTATCAGATAAATGTTAACAATCATCCCAATTAAAACAGTCTTTCTTACGAAAAACAAGGAGTTGAAAACCGTCCTGGGGATCCAAAACCAGCTCTTAAATTAAAGCAAATATTTAAGGACTCCTGGGGTCTTTGAACTCTTATGATCTTCCCATCTAGGATGTAATACTCAGTGCTGCCCTGGAGTGCAAAACACGATAATCTGAGCTCAGATAGTTGTGCACCTTTCATCTTGTGCCTTTACTTTGGTTTTCTCACTGGGCTATGAGTCCTCAGGAATTCTTTCCTGCCTCCTTTTGAATCCCATTTTATTTTCAGAATCAGGAAATTCACAGCAGTGAAGCTACCCTGCATAGCAGAACTGTGCGCAGCCACCATGAACACAGGCGCACTTTGACCCTTGAATTTCAGGTTTTTTACACCACAAAAAAAAAATCCCTCTCTAAACTTATTAAGAACTTGCTAAAACGAGTTTTCACTTCTGGCTTTCAGTTGCCTGTGCCTGACAGTGCTGCAATACACTCATTTAAGTAGTGTTTATGTTTGAGGCTGCTGAAATTGTCTCACTGCTTCAGGGGAGAGAGTTCTTTCCTGAGCTGCC
Organism: Empidonax traillii; assembly: GCF_003031625.1. Lineage (NCBI taxonomy): Eukaryota > Metazoa > Chordata > Aves > Passeriformes > Tyrannidae > Empidonax > Empidonax traillii. The sequence goes on from NW_020955571.1 coordinate 672,539, forward strand.
GGGCACAGAGGAGTGATGACAAACTACAACCTGATAGTCCCCACTAATCTTCAGAGTAAACAAGTGCTGAAGCAATCCCCTGGAGTCTCTCCAAGGAAAAGTAAGTGAGACCACCAGATGCCTCCATGTACAGCAGCAATGCTCTGTGGGCTGCCGAGCCTGCTGACAGCTCCAAGAGAATCCACACAGGCATGCAGAGCAAACATCCGCTGAGCTCCATAAAATATAAAAACTTTGCTGAAAGGCATCAAGAAAATCTGGCAACTCCCCTGTTCAAACAGGACAGAAAGAACTGGAGGCAGCTGGATGAGCAGTGAGATGGCATTGCCTCTTCTCAGTATCCCTCACGGGGTACTCAAACCTGGCGTCAGCATAGGAACTTCCTCAGGTATTTGAATAAGACCTGAAGGGGAAATCCTAGATGCTGAAAGAGCCTCTCACTTTATTCCCAGGCAACATCGCATCCTCTCCTCACCCCTGCTTGCCTGAGGTACCAGTCCCTGGTCTGGAGACGTTGTCCCTGTCCTCTCTGCCCTCCTTCTTCAATGCTGATGACTTATCAGAACTCTGCTCAGGATCTTAGCTGAAGTTATATGGGAGTCTTGTACAACAGCATTAAAATTCCCTGTCTCTCCTAGGTATTTCTTACCCAAGAGAGCTGACAACTATTTTTTTTTCCCCTTCACAGTTCTGTTGTTGTTGGCTCATGGTCATTCTGTGCTTGATTAATAAACAGAGGTGTCCTTCTCACATAATTTTCTAACTACTCCAGTTTAAAGCAGAAAAATCTCACTCGTTCCTTAAGTGCAGGACTTTGCATGTTCTGACATTAAACTGCATCCAAACCCTATTATTCTTAAGATCATCCAGTCATGTAAGCATGATATATAACTCCCTTACTGCTGATGTCTCCTGAGTTTGTTATCAGCAAACTTTATTATACTATTTGTGTAGTACCAAAAATGATTTTATGAAAATGACGTCAGGGCCAAGAACAGCTTTTCATTCAGCTCCACTAACATTCAAAATAACTCATTGCTTTCTTTGTGACTTTCCAGTTCTCTCTCCTACACTAAATTTAATCTCTAGCCTAACAAATAGTGCTTATAAGTTTTAAGATCAAATGCTCTCCTTCAATCCAGAAAGATTTGTTCTTCTGCACTGCTTCATAGACTGTTCTAGTATCCTCTTTCTCTGGGGTTCCTCCACTGCAGTTAACTTCAACAGCAGTACTTTCCACAACTTCTTCAATTATTTTTCTAAATTTTTCCTCACCCATAGGACTGGGTCAGAGAAGAGTGTCAGGACTTGCCTGCTCACTTCCTGTTTATACCTTCCTTACTGCACGTAGTCTGCTTGACACTTTCCAGTCATTCAGGAAACAGCAACTAACAGATTCTTGCGATCCAGCTTTGGGCTCCTTTTCTTTTTTTTTTTTTTTTTTTTTTAAAAGGAATCCTGGGATGAATATTATTCAGCCTCCCTTATCAAAGTTCCTTGAGCTGTGAATTTTGTCTCTTCACTCCCAATGTTTCCACTTTCTCCTCTGGCTGGTGAGAGCTGGATCTCCACCCTGCCTCCTGGCTCTTCCTACAGGACTGGAGGGATCCCGGCATAGGATACCACTGACCTGCTCTGCAGAAGCTGCCTCGCTTGCAAGGACAGCCTGAATGATTGAGCAGGGACCTTGCCTCCTGATTCCAAATTGAAAGCTGTGAACAGTGTGGACTCTTGTCACTCCTCACTGACGAGATAAAGTCTTGAAACCAGAGCAACATGAAAAGGAGACACGGCTCAGGCACTTGTAGTCTCACAGTATGGAATACATCAGTTCAAATCCAATTTGAGTGCCTTAAACACTTGAATTAGGATTTCCTTAGTCAAGTGCTATATTCAGAGGCTGCTTATCAAACACGATGGTGTGAATCTCCACAGAGCAGCGTAGACTGTCACTACTGCAAATCCCAAATGAAGCAAGACTCTTCTCAGTAGCCTAGACTTGGTGCCTCACTCTCTGAGGCAGGGCTTCAGCCACACTGAGATAAAAGTTTTTCTCCTAGCTGGCTTGATCAGTCCCCAGGTTGGTGTGTTACCTGATGCAGCTTCCACCTGAGATATCAAGCTTTAATGCTCACAAAAGTCTAAAACAAGCCTGTGAATTCTGTACGGTTCCCTCTGGCCTTTTAGTGGGTCTGTTCCAAACACACAAAGGTTTTATCTGCACAATGCTGTATATCAAAGTTATTGCACCTGATAAATTTAACAGAGTTCATTTCTCTGGTGCATACATAGGTCATGGACCACACTACTTCAAAGCCTCTACCCCTCTTTTCTCATATGGTATCCACCCCAAAACATGTCAAATTTTAGTGCACTATTAAAATTAATGCTTTCTGTCCAAACTTAGTTGGAAGGTTTTGGTATAGCAATATTTGCCATTTGAAAAGCATTACCTTTAAGAGTAGACGGATACCATCTATGCCTTTTCTTTCTTCTTGCTCTACTTCACATATGCAAACTGACATCTCACACTGTACAAACTGAGAAAATTAATTGTTCCTGGCATCCCTTGGGCACTTGCCTACAAACACATCCAGTACAAGCAGAGCTGAAATGAAGACTCTGTGAGGGATTCACCTGATTTAAGTATTTTTACAATGCAGAAGACCACATCTGAGCATGGCACCTTGGGCCCTCCTTATGATCAGTGAAAAATTAACTAATGTAGGCAGTGGGATCACAGAGCAATTCTTCTCAATCTAAAGTATGTACCTATGTGCGGTTGGATAAACAGCACCCCAAAATCTACAGCGGGTACATAAACAAACAAACAATTAGCTCAGAACCAGACATCTATATTTAAATGAAACAGCCCCCTTGGGATGCCCTTGAAAACTTTTCAGCCCATTAAAAGCAATGGCTTTTTAAACTTGGCTCTTAAAAACCCAGACACTGTGATCTGACATTTCTTTATTCAATAATGACATCACTGTAATCCCTGGAGCTCACTGACTGGCATTACCTGGTAAGCATGGTCCGTGTGTACGAGGTAGAGGTTGGTAGGAGCTGAGCGGCTCAGAGGTGTCATCAATTTAGTCTCAGTTTTGGCACAGGAAGTTTCAGGACGGATTGCATCTTGGGTGGGAAAGGAAGGAGGAGATGCTAGAGATGGAGAGACTGGGGAAAGACTGCTTAAGCCATCAGCTACTGAGTCCGTGTTGAGCCTGATTTCTGTATAGTAAAAATCCTCCTCTCCATCACTGTAGTCAGACTCTCCTATACGTCTGTATCAAGACAAAGAATGAAGAACTGATTAAATGAAAGCAAAAACACCAAGGTAAATTTTAAATTCTAGATGCATGAGCAAATATATTCATATTGTCAATAAATTAATATTTGAGGTTTCAACCCTACCTACTTTATCAGCATTCTGGCTGCAGGGAAGGGGCAGAGGAAAAGAAAATCATCTAGTCTGAAGGGAAAAGAAGTAGGAATTACTTTTTTTTTTTTCTTTCTGTGTTACTCGTGCATAATTCTTTGACCTTGGAGTAGATGTTTGACTCCTTCATCTTAAGTATCACCTTCTCATTCCTTAAAGTTAACAAGAACCTCAACGCACTCTGACTTTGGCAATGACAGAGCAGCCACAGAATGACAGGTAAAGATAACAGACACAGGCAAGATATACTTTATTAATGTTACAGCAAATAATATGTAATCTTATAATAAGTTACTTAAGTAGACCAGACGTAGTTATGGCTGTCATTCACCATAACTTTCCTTAGCATAACATGAGAATTTGCTAGAAAACATACTCACCATGCAACTCACTCAGGTACAGGTAGAGAAGGGACTTACACAGGCTGGCTTGCAAGGGCTAGGGCTTTCTGGTGCAGAAGCAGACTTGTTGAAGGAAGGGATGCAGGTTTAATTGCCTTAACGTTTAACCTGCTGCAGGTCTGAGTGCAAATGCTAGCACTGAAGCAGCCCAGTCAAACCCCTAATGCAGTACATTCATAATCCACATGCTATACACAGGTAACTCACAGCTCACACGTGTATTTCCTCCCAAATCTTCCATACAGGAAATCTGAGAGCTCTAAGTGTCTTCCTACCTGCATGTCCATATCAGGGCTGAACACTGGGCCTCCCTTTTCCCATGAATGCACCCCAAAACCATCCCCTAGCCAGTTTTTCAGCCTGCTTGCCTATATACCTCTACCTGAGGTCCTCTCACCACCTTACTCAATAGACTAGTTGAGAGAGAGTGGATCCAGCAGGTTTGAAAGGCTCTACCAGAAGTACCATCCATCAGGCTGTAACTAGCTACTCACCAAAACTCCTCTCTCAGCAAAGTTACTAACTCCAAATTCCAGGAAAGTTCTGCTGTTTACTTCTCCCTCTCCTATGCCACAAAAAGGATGTCCTCAAAACATAAAGGGCAAATCTATGTTCCTAACTGCATTTTGAGAGAGATTTTCTCTGTTTCTGATACCATTACTCTTAAGCCCGACAATAATTGCTACGATCTTTTCAAGACTATCCTGAGCTCCACATCAGATTAACTCCACATGGTCACTTTAATTTTTAAGCAGTGGGGAACACAGGCCTACACAACAAAGATGGATTTCCACATACCTAACAGGAGAAGAACATGAATCCCCACTGTAACTATGTATGAGATAGCTAGGTCGCTCAGTGAACTGCACAGGAGACTTCAGTTGCAAACTAAAGCTCTGAAACAAACTTGTATCCTAAAAGATTCATTTGCTTTTGCTTCTAGTTTAAGTAACATACCCATGCATCCTGATTTCGGCTGGAATAGTTTATTTTCTTCTGAGTAGCTGGTACAGTACTGATTTTGGGTTTTAGATGAGAATAATGTTGATGTTGAGCAGTGCTTACTTTAAGTGAAGGACTTTTTGGTTTCCTGTGCTCCAGCAGTGAGCAGGGGCACAAGAAGCCAGGAAGGAGCACAGCCAGGACAGCTAAGCTGAACTGACCAAAGGAATATTCCATACCATAGAATGTCATGTTCAGTATATAAACTTGGGGGAGTTGGCTGGGAGCCACCAATTGCTGTTTGGGGATGGGCTGGGCACTGCTCAGTGCGTGGTTAGCAATTATATTGAGCATTACTTGTTTCTTTTGAGTTTTATTCCTCTCTCTCCTTTTCATTACAATTACTATTATCATAATTATTATCATTAATGTTATTAGTTTTAATTTTTTTTCAATCATTAAAACTGTTCCTATCTCAACCCATGAGGTTTATTTTTTTTTCCTTCAATTCTCTTTCCCACCAGAGAAGGAACAGGATATTGAATAAGTGGCTGCATGGTACTTAGTAGCCAGCTGGGGTCAAACCATGACAACATGGAATTGAGGCTCAGTTTCTTTTTTTTTTTTTTTTTTCAGGTTTCTTAGGTGCTTTGTGGTTTTGGGGGTTTTTTTTGGCATTAATTTTTTTTGGTTTTGCATTAATTCAACTCAGAAGTGGTGCAAGCACCTGACCTAATGTGAAACAAAGCTGGAAAGTATTCATGCAAGACCCTGAAATGTGTCTTCCACACAGTGTCATCCTGGACGTGATGTGCACACAGCACGTACCACGTAAATGCCACTGAGCTGTGAGGCTGATAGGGAAGTGCAGTGTGACCTAGAGCTGTGTCTGACCTTCTAGCAAAGTTCACAGAACTTCAGGAAAGAAAGTGCCTCACTGCTGGAATAAGTGCTCATTCCCCTTGACCCACTACTCCACCAATTCCTCAGAAACACAGGGATATGAGACAGAAAAGCCAAGGACAATCCAGATCATCTCCCCAGCCAAGTGCAATTGCTCCCCTGCTAGACCAAATCCTTCAGACTTCCGAAGAGACTGCTCTCTTACCCAAGGTGAATGGTCCGTATGTGTTTCTGAATCCCTGCAGCTGTGCTCAGTACCTTCCCGCAGTTTTTCCACAGGCATTTGAACATCACCTTCATGGAGTTCTGAAAATTATGAGTAAAGTGTGATTAGATATATGGAAGTTGTATGGATATTAGGTAATATTTCTTCACTGAAAGAGTTGCCAGCATCAGAACAGGCTGCCCAGGGAAATAGTTGAGTCACCAGCCCTGGAGGTATTTAAGACGTGTAGATGTGTAGCCTGGGGACACGATTGTGGACTAGTGGACTTGGCAGTGCTGGGCTAACAGGTGGACTCGATGATCTTAAAGGTCTTTTCCAACTTAAACAATTCTGTGATTCTATAATTATATGAAGATAAAAGAAAACCAAACCACCTAAAACAGATAAACAATTACCAAACACTGTGAAGGTTCCTCCAAATTAGTGATGATCTAATACTTTCTGTCAAGTGTGTCACCCTACTGAATTCAGCAGAATCCCAGTAAAAAGCTGCAGGAGCAGCTTGTGACAAAACTTCACCTCTCTTCATTTACCGGCAAAGCTTTTTCATTTTAAGTTCCTCCACTAAAGGAGGTAGATGAGATAAAAACTGTCTACACATCTTTCAAAAAAAGAAAACTGATGAGGACTTCTCATTTAATGCAAAGAACCTTCTTAAATTCAGGTCTTTCTAAAGCAAGTTCTTATAAATGTTTCCGTTCACGGAATTTGCAAAATACAGAAACTATTGTGCCAGAAAACCATGGCTTTAGCCTCTGCTATGTCAATATTCACCCATAAGCTGGAAAAAAATGCTTTTATTGCATTCAGAAGCTGCTGTTACCCTTATTTGGACAAGAGAATGAGAAGCCACCTGGTTGTGTTCAATATGTAAAAGAAAAAAAAAGTGCATGTTCTCATTTTAATATTCTTTTTATATTCTTTAATATAATTTCATTGATCTAAACTGAGTTATCACTGATTTAGAGCACAGCCAACAAGGTTATAAGCATCCTAACCTTGGATATTTTGAAGACTGGAGAAAACCAGTCAATATAAAGCACACTGTGTGGTAACAAACAACACAGATGTTGCAGAACTCAGAAGATATTTAAAAGCTAATTTTACTCAAAAATGAAACCAATTTTGTACATTTTAAATTTAAAAAAAATCTAAGTAGTTTATACTTCTCAAAAGTAATTTTCTCCATGATTACAGAACACATTATTAACATGAGGAAGAGCTTCAAAATACGGTATTACTATTCTGTAATTTTAGTTACATGTAAGATTAGGTGAATATCTTGAACAAAAGTTGACTTGGTGCTTTCTTCAATTTGGACCCTTTGGAACTGCATGCCAGTGGATGGTTTCAGCATTTGCTAGAAAGATGATGATTAGAATATAACTTACAAAAAAATAATCTCAGTTGATGGGCTTTCTAAAATATAAGTTGATTGCAGTAACATTCTCATGCTAGACTTGTCAGTCTAACATCTGTTTGAAAGTATGGCTGCTATGGGATTTGGGACTTGAGGTACCCGATCACACTGCTTATATGAAAAACTTCTACTTTGGCATAAATTGCACATAAATTCCTTCTCTATTATTTTATTTCATAATACAACTATCATTCAGATAGATACAGAATTCCTTTTCCCCCTCGAATTAAATACAATTTATCTAGCAATTCTGACCGACCCTTTTCTTACTTTTATAACATAATACTAAATACTACTATCAGCTCAAAACCACACAACCAACCACCAACTACAGCAACAAGATGAAGGCCATGCTTATCATTTAGGTTTTAGGAATCCCACTGTGACATCACGAACACCCTGTGCATCTTTATGAACACAGAATGGGTTTAACATCCATCCCCAATTTGAGGGTGAAATTATTTTCCTAGCTCCACTGTGGTTTTGATGCCATAAGATCCTTAACTGTCAGTGCTAGGAGTTTGCAAAAACCAGTGGATTTTAACATAGTGAAGTGAGAGTTCACTGAGTAGAAATAAAGAACAAAACCTATGCTTTCCTTTCTGACTAGTCCAAAAATTGCCTATTCAGGTTTAATGTTTTACTTAAGAAAAAAAGGGAACATAAATGGTTTGGTGAGGAATAACTACATTAGTGGAAACTTTTAAGCAAACAACTTTCTTAAAGGGAAGTGACTCCTAATATGAAATGGAAGAAACTTTGAGTAGAAGTAAGGTTACCAATCACTCTATTTACATGCTTATTCTTTCTGACTTTTGCAGCCTTGAAGAAGAAATAACCTAAACATTTTTATTTCAGCTTCTAAAGGTGCAAAGTTGTATTTAAATCAAGTATTCTGCTGGGGCCAGAATAAAAAAAAAATCTGCAGGAAAGCAAGTTAATTTATAAAACCAAGTTTGGCATGGAATGTTATTGTTTATCTACACAAAACATTTGCCATACAAAGCAAAATCCCTGTGAACCAGCACAGATAGTGTAATAGACCTATGGTGGGTGCATTAATAGAAATATTTGAAAGCAACTTAGAAAACAATAAAGATGGCAGCTGTAAACCCATCTGTCTCATCACAGCTGAGCAGTGAGAACGATGTAACTAAGATGAACACTAACTGAGAAGCAGAAGGCAAACCAGCACACTTCTGCACCCCTACTCTCCTGTCCCACGTGCCTCCAAATCATCTCTGTCTTTAGTTTAACAGTCATCTATAACTACTAATTTATCATAACAGAGGTGTCCTCCAAAATACTTTTCCTTCTTAACAAGACACACAAACATTTTAAAATCCTCTCCCACGATCAAGGGAAGAACAGCGTGGGTCAGCAAATAAGCAACTTCTGGAGCAAAAGGATAAATCTGAACAGGTTTAAACAATCATTAAAACTTCTTCCTGCTGGTGATGAAGCAATTAACTGTCTCAGACTGAGCCAGAAACAAATTCACTAAGGAGAATAAATTCTCTGTTTTTTCTCCTTACAAAAAGCCCTTTTTCATCTTGGTATGTAAAAATCTGTCCCGTTGTGTTGGGAGGGATGGAAACTTGGACTAGTGCCATCTCTTTGTTTTCTTTTTCTTCCAGAGGAGCTTGCTTGCTAGCATAAGAGTGCTTTCTGGGGGTTAGTTTTGGACCTTTCTTTTTATTTTACATCATGTTTTATTTAGTCTGCTTTTGCACTCTGACTGAGGATAAATTTGGCCAATGCTAATAACTGTATCAAAAGCCACCAAGCTGAGCTCTCTCTCTTTCCTTCTTTCACTCCATATGTTTGCGCAGAGAAAGCTTCACAGTATTAAGGTATCTGACATGCTGTCAGACAAACAGCACTTTCAGGGAACAAGGATTATTAAGGCCATATCCAGTTTCTGTGATGACATATAAATGCTGCCTGTTGCATCCTGCACACAGAGAATTTGTCAAAGCAGGACAGAAATTCCATGAATGGCCAGAGGCAACACCTTCTGGAAATTACTCCAGTGTTTCCTGAGCAGAAGGCTCTGTAGAACCTCACCATCTGCCAGGAAGTATGTGGTGCTGACGGCAGCGTGTGTGTGCGGGAGGTGACCAGGTTGAACGAGACACATTGACTAGGCTAAGTACCTATGTTAACTGGATGCCAAGGAAGAATACACAGACAGAGCTACTGGGTGATTTCTCACAACAAAATAAGCCTATCAACATCCTATCTGCCCATGGGTATGGAATTTAACACAAGGCTAACCTTTCTCTTCCTAGGGATGGGTTCATCGAAGAGAAGGTTGCTTGTTTCACCTTCATCAATACCATCATCTGGCTGGGAAGGTGTCCGAAAAGTTTTGAAGCTATCAGCTGACAGAGGTGGAGATGGGGTGGATGGGTTGGACTGGTCACTGGGAGCATTCCAGCTCCAGTATCCACTGCTGCTGGTACTAGAAGGCACAAATCCTCCTTCTTTCCAAGATCCATTCAGGGATTCTGTCAGGAAACAATAACAACCATCATTACAAAAGTATCATTGTTTTAGGGCTAAGGAGCTCTTTTTTTCTAAGGCTTAGATGCCATGTTGATAATTAACTGTATGTTCAATAAAGGAAGTGAGAACATTGGATGTAGAAAGGACCACCCCATCTATCCCACTGCACACAAATTACATATTCCACATTTGATCCCCCCCCCAAGCAAACAAACAAAAAAAAACAAAGACAAAGTAAAAAGAAATGCTGGGTTTGGAAAAATAACCTGTTTGGAGCATAAACAGCAATAAACAGTCAGATACTGCACGCATGATTAAAGGAAAACATTTAAATTGATCTTTAGAGGTCCCTTCAAACCCAAACTATTCTATGATTCTAAATACATCCTCAACTTTTAACAGGAACACGTGACTGTAGTGGGCCTGAGAGCAAGCCCCACATGGCCAACAGGAAAGGAGACGTACACTCTGAGCCCCAGAACACTAAGCAGATCTGCAAAAATATGATCATCATCCCGGTATTAAAACACAAAAGAAAACCATAATTATACTCTATTGTCTCATAATCTCTCAGTACACACGTCTCCACCTACATGAGGTGGCATGCATCCCTTGGGATACCCCATTTTCTTCATACAGGTGTACTGATAGGCGTCTGGTTTCAGAAGTGGAACATACAGACACTGGATCACCTCCACACCTACTCCCTGGAGGAACTGCCTCCTCACCGCAGCAGTTCCCCTGACATGAGGAGGTAGGCAGACACAAACCAACAGGTTATACTCTACAGCACGGTGGGTGGGAGTAACGGCACTGCTCATGCAGTCCGAGGCACAGCTTGAGCCACGCTTCACGTGCTGAGGTCCTCAGGCACTGGACATTCACATGTCGCTCTTCCCAGCCCCTAAAGGGCTTTTGGCAGGAGAGGAGCATGTAGGTCATCAGCTCAGCAAAGGCATGGCCTGAGCACATCCAGTGGTGCAGCCACAGGCAGCTCTGCCAGAAGCCCCAGGTTCTCACGGTGCTTGGGCCATGTGCAGGGACGGTTTAGGTGCGGCTTCTCCCTAACTCAGGCATTGGCAGCTGCTCCCAATGACACTGTAGGTGCTTGAGCATTGTGCAATACCTGACTTTGGAGCTGGCAAGCAAATAACTTCTTATCTGTTCACGGAACAACAGTTAAGTGTGAGAAGAGTCTTTTCAAGTCAGTGCCTGCCTTTAAGAGTTCTGCAGAAGTCACTCCTTCACTCCTTCTCAATATCTTACAGGTAAGTTAACTAATGATATCAGCAAGAAAGTGAGATATCAAAAGCTTACCCAAAAACCAACGAATTTTTTGGTTTTTTTTCCTCCTAATTCTGTTGGTTTTGGATGAAATCCTAAATCATTAACACTGGCTGCTCACAAAACAGAATGCAGTGCCCCCTTGAGTAGGCAGCAGCCAAGTCCCTGAGTTACTGTTTTACTGAGCAGGGCCATGCAGCAAAAACGGGATCAACCCTCCCCCTCTACCCCTCCAATTCCTCTTTGGAAAAGGACATATAGATTTCTGGTAGCTACTAAGTTAACATATGAAAATGTCACATTTTGGCTCATGATTACAGACTTCATGTGACTGTAATGAAGGTGGGTTTTGTCTCTTACAAGTATTTGTACTTCAGTCTTGTGCCAAAGCCAAGAAATACATCTGGTATCAACTTGTGACCTTAGCATAGCTTAAAGTTTCCATTTCTTAAGAAAAACAAAGGAAACAGCACTCTTTCAACTACTGCTTTCTGATATATTTATGGTAGTACTTTGTATTCTCAGGGTTTACAGCTTCTCCTCACCTTGCTGAGAAAGAGATGCAAATCAAGTATGGAAAAGGCTGAATGAGGCTGACAACAGCAAAAAACCCTAAACACTGGTTCTCGTTAATGCTAACAAATCTGTCAATGTGAAAAAGTTTAAAATAAAAATAAATGCAACTTACTCTTATTTGGAGGCTCTTTTCACACTGCTGGAGTTGTGTGAAAGAGAACCAGACCAAATATTACTCAGCTGCAGGGAAACAAGGGCCAAACTCTGATCCAGTTTACATGGGTGATCATCCCCAATAATTCCAGTACAGATCTGTCTTTAATATTAATGCTAATGTGTTGTTGTTTTTTTTTTTTTTTTACTGCTAGGAAAAAGTCCATTTGTTTAAACAATGTTTCTTTAATGACACTGCTCCTTACTAGCCTTTTTTGGAAAAGAATGTAGAAAGAACTAATCATTAGTACATTTGTTGCTCATATTAGTGGGATCAGAGCCTAGCCTTGCAACACCAAATGAGCTTTATATTATTAAGTGTTTACACTTTTATTTAAGTCCTTAGTATGTCTTAGTTAGTCAGGCAAAACTAAGATATTCAGGGAAAAGGTGCCCAACTACAGCTTCAAAATCTTGTCTGTGACTACTGAAAACACGTGAATTACTTTTTCAGACTAGTCTTCCCAGATTTTGGGAAACAAGCAGACAAGCTGTGTGAAGAAATATCAAAGAGCACTCAGAATACACGAAGAAATATCAAAGGTAGCTAACAGCCACCATTTACCTATTACAATTCAAAAGGTTTGCTGGGAAGCTACTGTGCACTGCTGCTCCTGACAAGTGTCAGCTGCTCAGACTGTTTGAGGTGGCAAGTACTGCCCTACCCACAGCGGAGCAGCTCCCCAGGAACAGGGATGAAGCGGGGGACATGCGTGTGCCTCGGCCTCTCCAAATCCCTGCCTGGCACATCAGCACAGATCCATCTTCCGCTGTGAGCTGAGCAGCTGGAGAGCAGGTGTGTTTTTATCCTTCTGCTGGCCTTCCCCAGGGGCTGGCAACCTCCTGCCTGAGGCAGGACAGTCATTGGGGATGTCACTGAAGGAGGTTTCCCAGGGCTCCTCAGAGCAGTGGTACTCCATAAACAGTTCTGGTTTTCCACACTGGAAAGCACAAAAACAAGAGCCACGGGTGTTCATGGCTAGAATTCCAGCTACAAAGATAAAACTTACATTTTCTGGAAATAAATGGAAAAAACACAGTGTTTGTTCAAAAATGTTTAAAGATGTGACATTTGGTATGAATTCCTTTTAAGAACATCATTCAGTGGATTGCCTGAAGAAATACAAAGACTACATCCCTCTTAATTTGCATCTGTAAGTATTCCTCAGTCTTCCAGTTATTTACAGGAGAAGGGCATCTAGCGTCTGTTTAGCAGGGTAAGCGAAAAGAAGAGCCAGCGTCATACGAACAATGCTGAGGTATCCTAACAAGGGTGTCCTAATTTAAATTATTCGTTAAAATAGAACACTTAAAAATTTATTGTAACTCCAGTCAAGCTTGCATAGATTAATTATATTTAATTACCAAACTCTTTATTACCAAAACCTTTTTTTATTTATTTTTATTTGTGTGTCTTCTGCTATACCATGAATGAAGTAGTCTCTAAAGGGGTTATGGATCTGATGGAAGACATCAGAGAGTTACAAAGAGCACAGGAATTGAGAGTCTAGTCCTGCATCTGCAGAAGCAGATCTGTTGCTGTACAGATTGCTAGTGTGTGGCCTTTCAGCCAAGGGCTCTGATCTGAAAGTGCTTTGCCTCATTGTGGTTTTGGGATCTGATTTCCATGGAGTGGAGGACAAGAACAACTGCTATCACACTTACTGGATATGGCACTTGAGGACATGGTTCAGTGGTGAACACGGTGGTGGTGCCAGGCTGATGGTTGGACTTGGTGATCTCAGAGGTCTTTCCCAACCTTAACCATTCTACAATTCTAGGATTCTATATGTGCAAATGTAAACAAGATCTTCAGAAAATTAGTGTTTCAGTGAGGTCAGGATATCTTACACAGTGCTCATATCCCATTTATGGCATGGGGCACCTCCCATTTCATAAACTGGAGCCGTTACAGTTACAGAAAAGATTTCCAACAATGCTACACCAAAGGCTTTGACCGGGTTTGAGCAAAGCTCAGTATGAACCCCAGCATACCAGAAGACAGCCTTTGTTCTCCACCACGGCCACAACCCCTGGATGCAAATCCCCAAATAAACGGTCCTGGCACCCCTCCCCAGAGCCCCTGGCTCCAAAGGCTTACCATTGGGTCGGACAGGAGGGCTGCGGACCAAAGGGCTGGTGGATAAACTGGTGAGTACCATGGCTGCTGTTACTTTATCCATGTCCAGTTCTTCTGAAGACTTTCTGAAACACAGTGAGTGGGAGGCAGGAAACACATCAGCAAATATTTAACTTTTTTTAGGGCTTTTTTTTAAGTTTTTTTTTAATACCAGCCCAAACCCTAAGCCAGCACAGCACAGTAACAAAAACAAGCTGCTGCGCAGAGTTCTCAAAGTTTTAGTCTTCTGGCAACCTGAGCATATCAAGTGGCTACTATAAGCAAACTAGCTCAGTGTAAATAGGAAAAGAAGCGGGAAAAGAGAATACATCTTTGTATAAATTGTCAGGACTACTGCGACCCTCTGTAACTTCAACTTTGTTCTTTACTTTTCAGAATTTCAGCTATTCATATTCTTAGAGCTAAGTGTATACTTAAGCTGGTTTTCTTTTTCTTGGATGAAGACACAGAGATGCAAAGCTGGATAAGATTAGTAGCAACATTAATAACATGCACTACTCTCTGCAGGGTGAGGAAGAACTATGAACTGGATCTAAGGGATGTGAGTTTGTTGCTTTTGCTTAATGCTATTTACCTTTCCCTACTCTCTCCAAAAGACTGATCCTAAATTTTTCACAGATTATACACCAGTTATTTCAAATAATTAGTAAATCGGCATAAAAACCAGGCGGGGGGGGGGGCAAGGGTGGGGAGAGAGAGAGAGGGAAAATTTTTTTTTCAAGTGTGATGGGCAGAGTGGGAAGAGAGGGGCCCATCACTCCCTTAGGTGGGAACCTGTGTAAATCAGAGCAGAGGACATGGGGAATAGGTAGTAAGGAGGGCAGCCAGTTTTCCAGGGGAGGGAGGAGGAGATTTGGACAGAAGACAATGCCAGCAGGGTCCCATTGCTCAAGCAGTCATGTTTTTCTTAAGACAATGCAGGATTTTGTCTGTAAAAATTATATATTTTTCTCATAAGAGTAACTCTCTTCCTCACAATGCAAAATTTCTGAAGAGTGAACGTACCAAAATAAAACTACTAAGCCCACTAAATTTGGCAGACTTTTGCCTTCCAACCTTGTGGGATTTCTACCTTGTGGGTGGAATCAAAGCAGACAGCTTCTTGTAACCATTTGCTTTCAAACACGACCAATGTCCAAAACCGTTTTTTCATTTCGTACAGGTCAAGTTAATTTTGTTCTCACAAAAGGTCACTTTCCCCCCCTCTATGCTGCATTGTGGGGTTTCTGGAATTGCATTCTGTGCCTTGCCAGGAGCTCTATTTAACCAGTCACGTTGAGTCCAATTTAAAGCCCAATATGAGAAGTGGCCAGCTATCTGATGTTTCCCGCTGATTGGTAAGTCACCAAGATAAATAGGACATGCTGGGTGCACCCCCTTTTCTAGAATCCTATCTCACTCACCAGGTGGAAGGCTTATTAACTGGAAACTACGCTGCAGTCAAAGCCTCTTGATATTTTAGTGAGCAAACCTCGAACTTGTCCATGAAGCAGTTCACAGCTGCTTTCTGGCTAATGCAAGGACCCACACAGATGCTGATGAACACTTTCCCATGCCACACAACAGCTTAGCTCTCCCGACTGTCTTTTGCAACACATCAGTGCCTGGAACCAAAACAATGATGATGGTTCTTGCTGCATTATGACTATATCCATAGAAAGCTTCTTTTCCCTCAGCCAAGGCTTTTGCAAAGAGCACAACAGCCATATGGTCATCGTCAAGTACTGGAAAGGTCTCGGATATCTGCTATAATCAACTGAGACCTGAATACGTCACCAATCAAGTCCTCATGCCTGCAGAGGAGTATTTCACTCAGAATGCCAAATTCCTCTGGGCTCAGAAGACCCCTCCTCAGGGATGACATGGAGACTGCTACACCTTCTGAAAACCAGCCCTGCCATGTGATTTTCCAATTACTTAATATCCCAGTAGGAAAATCCACTTTCTGAGAAAGATTCAGTGTCTCTGTAGTCCATTCCTGCCAGACAACACCAACTGTCCCTACACCTTTATCCTGCTGTGGATGAACCACTAATGTCTCCACTTCTGCAACACAGGAGGACAAAGTGAGCACAAGTTCCGGATATGCTGCAGAAGCTGATCCCTAGTGTTTGCAATAACTCTTCCAACTAGGTTGTGTGTGTGGCAACAGGACTAACCTGCTCTCATCCAGGCCTCAGCAGAATTGCAAAATCACACCACAGCAGCTGATGCAAGTGTTTCCCTACTTGGTGTTGAGATGTCAGAGTGTAGATTTGGACCTAATCCCAAAGTTCCCCCAAGTAGTCTATAAATTTAACTTCTTCTAGATCTTTTGTATTGATTTTTTTTCTCCCCTCTACAATGACAAGCACTGCTGCTCTGAAAAACTAACCCTTTCTCCAAGTAACTTTGTTATGTCCCAAAATTGTCCGCATTGGCATTTGAGCCTAAGGTGAAAGTTTATACAGGTAGACAAAGGACAGGAACAGTCATGAGAATCCTTGCCATTTCTAGCCATGCTAAACCATACTCTTGCAATTACTGGAATGCTTTTTTCTACCTGATCCAATTTAATAGGCTAACAGCCCAAATAAAACAAACTTTGGACTTTTTCTCTGCCCATTTTGAATCACGATCATTTTTAGTACTTAGAGCTCCTCAGCTGCATCCAACAAACAAGGAATGCTCCTCTCATGCTTCTCAGTCACAAGAATTTTAGCAGCTACAAGTGCTGGCTTCTGTGACTCTGCTCCTAAACACATTTTTACAGTTTGGCTCATAAATGTAAACACACATATTTCATATATCACTCAGCCAGTACTACTGCAGCAGCAGCAGCCTTCAAGAGATAGGCAAGCATAAAACTGAAGACAGGAACCACTTAAGCCATCTGCATTTAGTCAGCATCGCATGAGAGTTGATGCTTTAAGACTGCCCCAGCATTTTCCAGCTTTCTCTGCTGGAAAGCTGAACCTGCATACAGCTGTTAAACAGTATTTGCACTCAGAGGGGAGAATAACTCGTTTGTTACACATGGATTGTTCACAAAACATTGACCTCACCATTGCTGAGGTAATTTTCTGTGGACTGAAGTTATAACCCCTGATATCGCTTATACTGTTATTAGGTGTAATGAAATTTAAATAAGTTGTACTATCATCTACATCAGCTATGAAGATTTCTTCTCTCCTCCAATCCTACATTCGAGTCTCCAAAAAACCATTTCCCAACATATCGATGGATGTGCTTGTGTCAACCCAGTCTGCACTTGAGACCAGACAGTTCTGCATCCTTTGTAAATCCAAACACATGCCAACAGAAGCCTCCTTTTCTTTAATAGCCAAGCCCAAATTAAACTTAGTTACTACATTTACTCTTGCTCAATCCTTTCCTTGGTTTTGCTGATGAATTTACTACTTTTTTGACAATAACTTATCAATGTTAAGAAACCATCACATACTCCTCAGTCAAAGCTTCCTACAAGGAAAGGATGGGTTTAAGCTGCAAAAGATAAGAAAAAGTGGGTCCAAGACAAGTCCAAAGCTATGCAAGTGCTCCAAGCCAACACAATATCCAATCTCCTACTGTCCCATTTCCTCTGCCTGCTTGTGGCCACTGTGACCTTCACACTCCCCACTAAGTGTTAATCCCATCTAGACACACCTACATCACACTTCTGTATTTTCTTCTGTATCAGTCACATCATATCTGTGTTGGGAACCATTTTATTAACCTGCTCTCAAAAAAATCTTTAGAAATACACATTTTATTCTAGTTTTTAAGTTTTTAATCTATCATTATTATTTGCCTGCCTTAGACGAAATAGCCTGCAGTTTTTCCTCTTAGAAAAAAGGATATTCAAGCATATTTTAAGGGTCCTGGAGAATATTCTTAGAGCAGAGAAACCGGTAGGGGTAGCAGGTGTTTTTGACAAAACTGACCTTACTCAAAATGACATCTAAGTTCATTTGAAGCAAAGAAAAAAAAAAAACAACACGTCATTTTCCCTGTCCACAACTCCAAAGCTTTCAGTTAATTCCCTGACCAGAAACCTCTGGCTCCAGTGCAGCAAAGCTCAAAGCAACCAGGCAGAGGTTCACTGCATGGAAAGTGCTCTCCTACACTCTGGAGCTGCCCCAACATGACAGGAATGCAGACCAGGCAGCGTTTCTTCACCAGGGCTTTGCTCCCACCAAGCCAGGGAGAGGGAGAGCAGCATCCTGCAGCTGGCAGGACCAAGATGCATGGGGATAGAAACTGCTGCACCAGGACGTGTGCCCAAGGGGAGGGGAAAGGGAAGGGTATTTCCAATTACTTCAGGTGGATGTTGGCTACAAAAGTCGATGGTCACAGATTCAACCTTCTTCTCTAGAATCACATATCCCTGCTTTCCAGCACTGTTGAGCTTGCCTTTCCTTAATTTACTCTCTAAACAATACGCACCTGAAGCTCATATGCCCTAAACATTCAGATTTATTAAAAGGTTTATATTTTCCCTTGTCCTGGCAGAGGCATGTGCTTACCTATTACTTACTGCTATCCTCACCAGAGGGACAGTAAAAAAAAAAAAAAAAATTAAAAATTAACTAGGATTGATAAGGACAGAGGCAGCCAAGCACAAAAATGCTACTATGCTATGTTAGCTGGCTACTGTCCTCCACTAAAAAACAGCTTATGACAATGGTTCACAAAACACCTGGACCTTTTGTTAAGGAAGTACCCTATAAATATGTGTGCATTAATATGCTACAACTAGGACAAAATAATAGTATCTTTAGATACCTGTTTATATCTCCCTCCCATACTTATATGTGCTAAATTCTCATGAAGAGACCTCTGAAGTCTGACTCTGATCACTTGATTACAGCCACATCACACTGATGCTGTCATACTGGGCACTGCACCAATACTGATTGATAAACATATTGCTACAGGCTTTTGTACACCAAAAACAGGATCCATCATCTAAGTAATCAGTGCAAGCCATGCACTGGTAATAACAGAAACACTTCTGAAAGAAATAAAAACCTTGAATTACATTCTACAGGTAAAAAAAAAAATAATTTTTTTTCTTCAATTCATCATTACTGGCAAAACCAACATCCTAACAAAGAACCAGAAGAAAAGCCATGTTTGTGGCTGTGACTCCATGCATCCAAAGTGACCACAACGACTCTTCTGCACTGAGCAAAGATCTACATCATGCTGCAAAATATTCTTAATCCATAAAATACTTTATGTTTACAATAACACTTGGTTATCATCTAAGGACTCAAAATACTGACAGTACAGATAAATAAATGATCTTATTTGTTGATCTTATGTTTGGCTGCTGATTATGGAGATTAAAAATTACCCATTTGCCAAAGACAAAAGCAAAACTATAGAGAGAATGATCCATACATGCAGTCCAAGGTCCTCAGCATTCTTCAGTAAAAGCCATAACTTTTCATAATAAAGCAAAAAGCAAAGAGAAATATTTCCAAATAGTATATTAAATCAGTATAGTACTGTAATGGTAATTACTATTTGCACATTTAAAAAGAGAACTGGTGTTCGATATTTGAAGCAGAGACACAATAATAATGCACTAATTAGAAGCTAGGGGTTTCTGCCTTTGCTCACTGTAACCAAACATAAAATTAACGTTTTCCACACTATATTTGCAGACTAGTTCTTATGCACAATAAAGGGCCTTTCTCTGTCTGTTTCTGCCGTCCTTGTCATGCACAAGCAGATTTTGTTTTACGCTGACAGCTACTAGAAATTAGGATAAAAATCTTCTATTACACAAATATAGCATCTTTTCTTCTAAAAAATCCATATATACCTCCACTTCTCAAGGCAAAAACGAAAAATGCACCAAAGGCCACCTCAAAGCTCTTCACCTCCTCCTGGCCACGTGAATAGATTTAGTGATTCAGTTACTTAAAGGGCCTTTGGAAGTCTGGCTGGTGTGTTATCGAGCCTGAGAACACTCAACAGAGTCATCAATAACTGAGATACTGACTTTCCACTTGGACCATAATAGTTTAAAGACAAAAAGTATCCGCAAATCAGCCCTAACAGATGGGAGACATTCACAAAGTGGTTCTCAGCATCCTGAAGCAGAAAATACCTTTAACAGTAGAAATTAAGAGAAAGTGATATGTAATGCAGGCAGGTTTCTCAAAGACTTTTACTTAATTCGCATCAGACCTTGTATCATTTTCCACTGCTGTGCAATAAAAAGGCCTGTTTTTATAAACATGTATTTCTCTAGCCATTGTCACTAAAAACACTAAAACTTGACAGAAGAGAATCCATTCATTTTTACAACCATTTTGTACATTTAGATATCCAAGAAATTGTGATATTTGGTTCCAAAGGCTGGTTGATGTACTCCCCCACACACAGGGCTCTTGCCTGTCTCTCCCTCTGCTATTCCTGCCACCTCCTCAAGCCAGACAACTTTCCAAGCCAGGTGTGTCCCCAGGAGCACCTGGAGCACCCTCTCCCCACTGCGGGAGTACAGCCCAGTGATGCTACCCTGTCTGCTCTGGAGGCTACCACCACACCAGGCCTCTTTGGGGAGTGCTGGCAGAGCTGCATCAGCAACAAAAAGGATGCCAAACGACTGTGATTTCTGCTGACTGCTGTAAACACACCTCACAGATATGGTCTGCTGTCACTGTCCCTCTGCAGTCCAGTGGCAGGAACAGCTGCTTTGCCCTCTAAGACTCCCCAGAAAAGTTTGCCTAAGTTTTGTAAAACAGATGGAAAATGCCTTTTTCCTAGAAACCTTTTTTATCACTGCTTTTCAAGCAATTTGTCTGACTTCCTAGAAGGCAATTGAAATTTCAAACCTATCCAGATGGGAATAGGACTGAACTCTACATCCCACTATCTGTTTTACAAAATACAGGATACAGAGTGCTGGGAGCTGGGAGGGAGAGGATGGGTAGTAAAACATGGCTCTAATTATTGGCCTTTGATAAGATCTACGGTTTTAAATGCTCTGCATAAACAGGAACAGGGAGGCAAGCTAAATTCCACACTGGGAGATAAGCTGCAGTTTACAGGAACAATTTATTCCATATATTGAAAAAATTGATCCAATGAATAATTTTTACTTTTCAAACAGCTGCAACATATCAGGAAAACTTAGCTGGCAAAGAGCCCTTGGGGCAATGACAGAAGCTGAAGTAGGAATATGACACAGAAATCGTCTGCTTCAAAACACAGCAATCAAATAAATGGTAATCACTTGATAGATTATGAGTGCAAAGCAAAAATTAAATTCAGAGTGGAATAACAGAACCCTACAGGGAACAGTTATCCCTTATGGTCATCCACAAACCTTGAAGACTTTTTGGGAAGATTTTCTGTTCCATTTCCTCTACTTTAAAGGTCACTTGCTGATATAAGAAATAACTCGGTCTCCGCAAACCAACTCTCAATAGCGCTCTGAAGCAACAGACCAATTATTCCAAAACTTATCCAAAATATTCACGTTCATCCCTTTCCTGCCTATGCCTTATGCTACTGTTCTAGCTTGTTCAGAGGCACATCCCCACTCATAAATGAGATCACTTTGATGGGGTACAGTTTACAAAAAGAAAATTTCACACTTCTGATGCTTTCCTCAGGGAAAGGGGCTGAAACATTTGCTACAATGCCTGAGAGGTCCTGCTCAATGAAATATGAATTATCATGCTGAAGATGAAAAAAGATGGAAAAGTAACAAAATAAAAGGAAAAAAACCCAGAGAATCCAAGCTTATCAACTGTAACAAGAACTGTGCCAAGAAACATTTTGAGGTGCTAAGGGAGGAACTGATGCCACCTGAGAGCACAGAGAGGGTAAGACACTCTGCCTATCCAGGTAGCTGGTTCCCACTGCTGCTGAAGAGAAGCAACATTTGTGACCCTCACCTGGCCCCACAGTCGAACATTCTGATGTCTAATGTCTCTTTTACAATGTTCTCACTCAGCCTGTTGTCAAATTCTTTTTTTAGAGATCTTCCTTAACTTCTGAGAAGAATTATCTTACCAGTGATTAGCTGAAGATACACTTAAAGTAGATGTAATGAACTTTGTCTTTCCCAAAGTAGAAGAGAAAATACAAGGTCAGAAATGTTTTGCCCTTCCTTCTTTCCCCATTATTTACTCCGAACAGCATGGTTCCCATACTGCATGAATGTAAGTCTAACATTCCCAAAATACATTTTATAATATTAATGCCTACATACAGTCCTTATGCATCTACATGGATAATTTGTTTAGCACAATTTATCTCTAGAAAGTTGCTGTAAGTAAAGTTAAAAATATTTAACTTTTTTTTTTGCCTCCACACATTAAAATATACCTTTTTTTCCAATAAAATACACACTGATGAAACCTGCAAGTTTTCCTCTCACAAACTGCAGAGCCACAGGCATTATGTCCTGTTGCTTCGTATATCTACTACTGTGAAGAAGATGGCAAGCACTTTGCTGTAATCAAATCAGTCTCAAAAATGACCCAAGGGTCAGTTTCTGTTAACTGTTAATATTCAGATGTCACTCTTTTTGAGCTTTCCAATTCCTTATTTTTTTAAAGCAGGAAGCAAAGAAAATTGGAAATAAAAAAGCCACTGACTCTGGGCAAGGCTGTCCACAGCCACCAGTACTGCTGAAAGAGATCTGGAGACTACAGGCAAGAAACACCTCTGAGATGATCCTCTGCTTCCTGTCAAAGTAAGATAGCAAATCCCAGAGTAGAACCATTAAACCATTGTTTCTATGGCATACAGGAGCCAACAGGTAAGTTATCTGCCAGGGTTATCCTTGCTACTGCCGCAATTCAAGAGACACCCACCGAGGTTCTCCTCACAACTGCTTGGGTTTCTGCCCTTCTCAAGACACCTGCTTCAGAGCACGGAAAGCACCCAGAGCTCATCTTGTCCTCTCCACTCCCAAATTCCCTTCATCTCTATGTCCTCGGACCAGTTCTGCAGGGCTTCATGGACAACAGTACCTGTGATAGCTATTCACAGCTGTTTTGCGTATGTCCACACGTTCCATGGAGAGCATCCAGGTACACCTCTTCAGATGGGTTCTTTTTTCATTTCCCTGATCATCTACAAGTCCATGTTCATCTCTTGTTGATGTGAGTATATCCATCAAGAACAGAGCTACTCTAGGAGTTATTAATATGTGTTGTCCACATCTTCTACAAGGATGGTATTATTTCACTGTCCCACTTGAAATCGCTATGATTTGACTCAGAAGGAGAGCTCAGTCACCTGTAATGAACAGAAGAACTCCACTACTGTTCCCTTCATCTCTTGTTTACAGCTAATGAAGTTGGAATTAATTGGTGGTAATTAACTTTTCTTTCTTTTGAAAGGGTGACTAAATGTTTCCTTCAAAATAAAGTAACAAACGCAACATAAAGAGAACACTAGATCTTGCAATACATCTTGTATCACCTGTGCCCCTGGATACTCTTTTCTTCCATGTTTTCTCCATCCTCTGAACATTGTCATCGTGTCTGGGTTTCAATCATGTTCTACAACAGGAAGCACTGCAATCCAGTTACATTATTCAGAGACCAATATTCTCTTTTAGCAGGTTTGATTTAGTTACTCTTCCAATTGTTGTTTTCACACTATCAGACACAGAGAGCAGAAGCTCATCACTGCTTTATTTGCTACGACATTGCCTCCTATCTTAGACATTGCCTCTTTGATGTGAACATACCCTGTAACTTCAGCATTTCTTTACATCAAGGTCCTTCCATGTTGATCAAGCCACAGTTTGGAATATGTCATTGCCAAGGGAAAAAAAGGTAACAGGAGTTTTCGGAATGATAATGTCTCAGTCTGCTAGGGACCCAGCCACTGTTTGATGTACTTTATAGCAATCCACAGTTGCTCTAAATTAAACATGAAAAATACAAAGCAAAGTCCCCGAGGCTATTCTAGTGTCAAGAAACTGCCTTCACCAATTCTATGCCATGATGACTCAGGAGACGAGCTGATGTTCTGACAACACACTGGCAACGTGTGAAGAGCTACTGAAGGCCTGGGCCCTTCTGTTTTAGGAAAGGGAGTGCTAGATTACAGATTAAAATAGATACCACCACATTAAAAATATATTCTGCAGCAAGTAAAACCATATTGCACACACTTTACACCATATAATCTTGTTTGGGGTGACACACAGTTTACCATTAGGTCTTTCAGACTTCTCAGGCAGGTTGCGTTTTTTTGTTATTTGAGTTTTTTTGAATCTCACAATTATAGATGAGAGGTTTCTGTTGTTTGGTTAGCACCTGCAATTTGAACTTGACAATACGAACTGTGAAGTACCACCACCAGATGATTTCCAGGCCTGGAGAGGCCTAACACACAAAGTGTCTGAACAAGGGCACATGGCCTGAAACAAATAGGGCACAAAATCATCTCTTCTCTGAATCATCTCCTATAAAGATAAAATATATTTAAGTCAAACATCAGTGTTTCTTCTTGCCTTTTAAAGAATTGTTCCAACCTTTCAAGGATCCTAAATAACTTCATTTTTTTCCCACAGGAACCAAATACAACCTCATGGATAGCCATCTTCTCACCTCATAATTTAAACATCTGTTACAGGGATATGAGTATTTTAAAAATCATGTGTATAAAACCAGACACTACAAAATAACTAAAATCTGCCACAACATTTGAGAAGATGAATGGGCAGTACGTTAATGCTGCTGTAGACACTGGGCAGAGCAGAACCTGCTGGGCATGACCAAAGGTGAGTGACACCACAGAGCCATGCCCAAGCATCACCAGTGAGGGCTGCCAGCTTTCTGTGGCTAAGCAAGCCATCCGCACAGTTGGCGTGTGGAAAAGTCAGAGCTTCCTAAAAGCATTGTCCCCTACATGTACACTGTACAGTGTGTGCACGTGACTGTCAAAGAAACCCCAGGCAGGAATAACTACACAGGAATTTAGGTATCTATGTACAGCAGAATGGTTTCAACGAGAAAATGAGAAAGTACGGACCATCCAGACCATCTGGTCTAAACAGCTGCCAGTGTTCACTGACAGCAGACACGAGACTTCATCACTATACATATTTCTTCACCATCTTCACTGAGCTGAAGATGCTTCTTCTTAACAATCCCGGTTTAAAATAATCTCCTGTAGAAGGCACCTCTTTAGTCTGTAAACAATTAAAATTGTTTCCGTATTTCCCAGTTCAGGGTACAATTTTCCTACTGATAGATGTTTTCAGACAGCAGTGGTGGCAGATAAGTCATCATTTTGCTTCAATTGTGTTAGGATCATTTGTCAAGTGTCCTGCACTCCAAATAATGAGAGTTAAAAACCACAGCACTAGACCTAGAGTTGTGCTTTCAAAGCATACCATGGCTATGTGTCACAGTGCGAAAAGGGATGTTTCACACACAAATCTTGTGACATTTTGGCTGGGAATGATCGTGCTTGCTGGAATAGCACGAACTAAAAAGGTTTGTTGTGGTAGGAAAACCAGTACTGTGAACCACTTCTTTGCATCACACTGCATTGAAGGCCATCAAGCAAGTTGTCATAGATCATTTATATGACATGACATTACTGTATCTATATCAGACCTTCATATCTACCTTAAACTAAATAAGCGTTTTACTTTGGGCCCCTTCACCACTATTTAAAGTGGATTTATTCACTTAAAAGCAGTTCTAGCATACAGAAAACAGCAGCACAAGTGATGATTCATAACAACTATGGATACACAACTGCTTCTTGTAATAACCACTGGTAAGTCATTCAAGCCCTCACAAAATTTCTGAGCTCTGGTTTCTCACCTTTGATACTGTTCTATGAGGGAAGTGAAAGCTTTGTCCTTTTATGGAGAAATGTCAAAGAAAAACAAACAAAAGAAAATTCACAGTTTTCATACCACAGAACCACAGAATGCTTAGGTTGGAAGGGACCTTAAAGATCATGTAGTTCGGACCCCCTTGCCGTGGGCAGGGACAGGTTACTAGATCAGGCTGCCCAGAGCTACACTGGTTACGTTTTTTTAAACTACTGTTCTTTTATAACAGTGGAACAAACTGGACCTGAAATTAGAATCTGACCCTGTAACTGCAATAACTGCAACATGGCAATATCAAATCATCAAAAACTAAAGCAGCGGAAACCTTTCACTCAATAATCTACAAGTGGTAAGATACAAAACACCTTCCAAAGTGGTAGAGGATGCAGAAAAAGTGGAGGGGACAGCAATTAGCAACTATAGTTCTATTGGGATGGTAGATTTGGGCGAAACAGATCTGAAAATTATTGCCCTGTCATTTGTTTCCAAGCACTAGATCTGCACCTATGATCTGTAACACCATTACAGGAAACAGTACTCAAAAGTCATACTTACATTTTGAATGAAATAGAGGTAGAACTTAACAAAAAGTCTGGGGATATGGAAACAGAAATGGATTAAGAAGTTCTATGAAACCTGTTTTTGATAAAGCACCGTAAGCATACTAGATGGTCAATTTAGATGGAACAAAACTGAAGGGAAGTATCAGGAATGTTTATAAGTACTTCCAATCTAAGTGTTTTTCCAAGATGCTTTTAACATTAAACATTCATTGTGCTATTTAATATGTCTGCTCCATGAATCCAGGGGCGGGCTTCTTGTGTTTTTGTTTGGTTTTAATTACTTGAATGCTTTGTATTTAAAAGACCAAAACCACTAACACAAAATGTGGTACCAGAAGAACGCATCTGGCTTAACTCTACTGTCATCTTTAGTGTTCTTTCTTCTGAATTCAACCTTTTTTTTCATTACAAGAAACTACTAGAACTGTGGCCTGCAGGTATCAAAGGGATACTGAGTACATGCTGCCCAGCCTTTGGCTAGTTAGTACTAGGTCCAGCTTGTTCTCCAGTTTGTTCTGTTAGATGGAAACATTCTCCTTGGGAATATATGTATTTGTGTTAGTAACTGTTTATAAAGCCACAACACAACACAACACAACAATGCTGTATGGCCTCAGTTACTGAATATGGTTTTGTAGTATTCAAATTACACAGCAGAATGTGCCTGACTCTTTGTTTGTTTTCATTTTGTTTTGTGTCGGAAAACACTGCTGTAACAAATATTACAAGCGATAATTACCAGGACATAAAATAGCCAGTCACTTATTGTGGGTCTGGTATTATGCTCTTGTTATCAATTCTCAGACTTCTGTAAAGTTATTTCTGCTGCTGAGAGGTACAAGAATTGTCACCAAAAGGAATCACACCAAAAAATTACCATCTTCCCCACTTTCCATACCATCCCATGGAAGCAGAATTCTGTGTTAAACTACAGATGCATGTTGTAAAAATCTACCAAAGTCTTACGGAACACTTATAAAATGTTCATGTTACTGTTGATACTATTAACCTTATTTCTACTTAACATCTACCAGAGATAACACAGGCTTTAATAACAAGATGGCATCATTTTCCATTATAGAACTCAATTCTCTTCCTACTCCCTTATAAAGAAGTGGATTCTTTTCCACTATTAGTCAACAACATACAACATTTTCCATCTTTTTTTCTATTTTCATGGGATTTGTAATGACCTAATGGTCTCGATTCTTTGTCTTCATATCACAAACACAGAAGAGGCTGAGCATGTGGAATGTTCCATGATAATGAATGAGAGCATTTGTAGTCACAGAGGCACTGGCATTTAAACTTTTGCCTAAAATTATTTAAAGAATTCTCTTCATACACAACACAGAGAATGGCACCTCTTTCTTCAGAATGGAGTCTCAGAGGAGCACTGTTATTAGTTTAATCTTAAATCATACCCACTAGAAATGTAGGCCTGGAGAGCTCCGAGAACTGCAAACGCAACACATCCCACTTTGCACACTGTCACAGACTGTCCACAATTGTAATAAATTCAAACATCCTCCCTCTTCAACTTCTCCCCTCTCATCTTAGTCCCCCTGTGATGCCCTGTTCCAGTTTTCCTATACTCCCTTCTCCTCCTGACATGGGACTTCCCCCAGCATGCCTGTCTTTTCCAACTACCATCCAAGAATTTCTGGGAGAAATAAACCCCCTACAATTTAATGAAAACTTAAAGGTTGAGGCAAATAAAGCCATTAATAAATAAATAAAACAGATAAAAAGGAGAAGCTTCAGCCATGAACAGCTGGCAGTCAGGGTTTGGTGCCTGCATAACATTTCCTTTCACCAAGTCCTCCCTGAGTCCTGCACAGGACCTTATAATTGATTTTTTTGCTCACTGATTTCATATAAGATAAAGAACCAGGCACCAGACGTATATTTGTCATTCACTTTAAAGGAATATCTTAAAAGATAATTGCTAACTTATAATGGCAGAAAAAAAATCAGTCATCCACTTGTGTCTGTACATGCTCCACAAATGGGATTTCCTAACAAAAGATATACAGCTATAAACAGCAATATGCAGAGCATGATAAATCACTTTGAAGCAAGCATCTGTAATGACACAGCCTCCAAAGAACATTTCACAATGAAAAACACTATTAAAACAGTAACACATGCTTTAGGACTGATTTTCCTTGGTCTCAGTTTGCAACCAGGAACACGTTTAGAAGATTTGAAAATAAACTCAAGGGCAGATTCAGCGTGTGACAGTTTCCGTACGCCTGCTATCCTCCCTGCCCTCCCTGCTCACTGCTGCGCTGAAGGGATGCTCTGTCACAAGGGATACATCAACCAGCCGACCAGCAAGGCTGTTACACAATACGTCCATCTGTGGTTCCTCTGCTGGCATTGACTGCTCGCCTTAGGAAAGCCAAGCATGTCAGCATCCCTGCTTTGGATTCAAAGGCTCTCCTTGTTCTTTAAATAACTCTAAGGATGACGTTTGTGTGTCTCCTCGCTGTCATACCTGGCTCACGAGGAGCAATGCATGGAGTCCTGCCAGTACAACAGCAATTGCATTGCCCCGGGACTGCAGTAGTGGGAACTGGCAAAATCCTGCCTTTCCAAAGCAGAAATTCAGCAAAAACCCCAACACAACAGGAGGTGAAAAAGCAAAGGCTTCATCCCTGAGCATTTTATTGTGCCTGAGTCTTCAGGTTGACATCTGATGACCAAGCACGCTTCTAGCTGGGCTGCACAGAAGAGACCAAGCCCAGAAAGAGAAAGCCGCTCCCTCCTGTTTCCACTGCTCCATCAGCAGCCCAAGTCTCCCAGTACTGAGATGTGTAGGACTGGTTTGAATTGGTCTGGTTTCTTTGTTTCTGCCTGGATAATGGAACTGTTGGTAACAACAAAGGTTTGTCCCCAGTTTAGTGGTGTTTAGATAAACACCCCCCTGAGTATCACCTAGGGCCTATGCCTCAGCCAAAGATTAATAATTAGAAAACAGAGATTTTCAATTGGATAGTGCTGAATGGAAACACAACAGTCAAATATACTCAAAAAAAGGAAAAAAAAAAGCTTTGACCAACTTCTGTAATTCACACCTTCCTTCAGCATACCTCACTACCAAGAAACATATCTCAGATAAATTCAAACATTTGTATCTATTGATGTGAAAGAGACAATTGTACCATAAAGCTACATGTGCTGGGCTGTTTAAACATACTCCTACGCTGTCAACTTCAGCAGACAGATGTTACTTTGGTATCCAGACTCAGACGAGCATGTCTGAACCACCTCAATCACTTGATGGTGGAAGGTTTGTCAAAGGCATCATCTTTTCAAAATACTTCATGAAAATCTAAAGCAAAATAAAAAACTATGTTGTTGCACGTGTGCTTTTCCTAGAATAACCAGTAATTCAGAACACACAACCTAGCACAACCTTGTAAGGATCAGTTTTTCAGAGAACGTTAAGGTAAAAACTTAAAAAAAAAAAAAAAAAAAACTTAAAAAAAAGTTGCAATCAGTTGTTGCAATCAGACAATGTGATCAACACAGCCTCATGCATCACTCTTGAATCAAAGATGTGTAGAAGTAAAACTGACTTCACAATTTAGACTGGAGGACATCTGAGTTAGTCAGGGAAGCCCAAGTGTCTAGCACAACTCTGCTGTGGTATTATTGCCATGGTGAACAGCCAAGATTTTGGATATATCGCAGTAATCACAAAAGTAATCACAGCCTTTATTTTTCTTATTCCTCAAGAATAAGCAGTTCCTTTCTCAGTTGATTTTTCTTAAAAATACTACTATTGAAAGAATCGCAGGAGACTCATTAGAGTCAGAGAAATGTGCAGCTTTAAAAGTTGTCTTCACAGAAACTTTAAAAAGTAACTTTAGAGTACAATCCAGTAAACAAGGGCTGTATTCTCACCAAATATAACATGGAACAGTACTTCTCTAGTACATGCAATATGTTCTCTGACACTGCAAAATGTTTGCAAAAGTAATATCCAGTATTTCTGAGTCGTTACAAGTGGGATGGGGGTTACTACAATGTCAATTCTGAAAAGGGTATTCACTTCAAAAGCTGGGAGAGAAGAGACTGCTATTAAAGAGAGAGACTTTCTCTAATGATTTCGGGCATGGATCTGAATAATGTCTGTTCTTAAAGCTAAATCACAGGGAAAAATCTGTGGGGTCAACATTTATTTTTGTTGACTCGAGCCTCACTTCTGCCTCAACTTCTATGAGCAGAAGTCTGTAAAAAACAAACATTTAGAGAAGCTTTTTTTGCAGCCAGAATTTTAACTGTACTCTTAAATCAAATTCTGGAGTTTCCATTTTCCCACTTTTTTTTTTTTTTTCCCCCATGGAAGTTATGACTTTTACTATTTTGTCAGAAGAAAATCACACATCTTCAAGCCATGCCTTAGAAGATGATGTTGCAAAGCTGTAGTTACAGTCTGGAGGATTTCAGCATATTTCTGGACTGCATTTTCCCACATCAGACAGCTGGGAGAAATCATTAGTTGAAATTTTGCTTCAGTAGCCCACAGTTGCCTTTACTAAACATAAAGCAGACATGACAAAAGGGGTACCTTTTTTCCCCCTATACTTGCATTCCAGAAATATTTTGTGAAGTTATATATTGCTCTTTCCTTCTCTTAGTTAAGATATAATTTGACAAGGGAAGTTTAACAAGTTGAACCTGAGCTTGCTAACGTGCAATAGCAATTGACTGCATAACGTTTTTAAAATTAATTTACAGCAGTGACAAGGATATAGTTGTTGGAGGAAAGAGCAAATAAATACCTGTTCTACTCAGAAATCAGCTTACAGCCCTGGTGAGTTGCTACTTGATTTAATTTCCATTAATTTTCCACTGGAGGAACGCCCAGCAGGGACCACAAAAGACTCAACAAGAAGTTTCTGCAAATACTTGGCTCCTTTAGCCAAGTGATCCTTTCCCCTGTGCTGTTTTTAAGCCAAATGTGCTAAAATCAATGTTTTTGTGCATGACTGGCTATTCCAACCCTTGCAGAAACAACCAAAACATTGGGTACAACCAGTGCACTCCATGAAATGCTTTGAGAAGTCCTCAGAAAAAATCAAATTATCAGCTAATGAAAATTATGTATTTTCTTCAAATATTTTACTTTTTAATACACTTGTCATAAATATTAAGGCTCTAATTCTGAAAAATTTAGTTTGTACCAGGAACCTTAGCAAAACTCATCTTTTTTCCCCTCTAGAACAGAACCTCTGTCCCCCCAGAAAATGCCTGTTTGGTATATATTATAGGATTAAAATGCATTGGTATTATGGTTTTAGCTCTATAAAAGGGACTTTGATTAATTACTTCAAATTATTTTTTGATTTATTTATCTGTTTAGGAAAACGCAGAATTATGTGCCAGCTAAGTGGACAGATTGCCTTACATTTCCAAACCAGGTAAAAATGTTCCCATTAATTTAAAACTCAGCTCTGGAAACCATGTCCTAGAAATGGCCACATGAAAATCTACCTGTCAGGTCCCTCTGAAACAACCATTTTCAGAACTTGAGCTCTCAGAATAATAACTAAACAGAAGCACAAGTTTGTGCTTCTGTTTATAGTTATTATTCCGGTGTGATGCCAGCAAGCAAAGCTCAAACTTGCATCCCCCATCTTCCAGGCAAAGCTCTTACAGTTGCAGGAACCTGCAAATCTCAGCTGCACATCAGGAAATCAACATCCAGCCTCGAATTTAAAACCTGCATTCTGTTGAGTTTGTTAATATATGAAACCAAGTGTTGGTTTCCCTCCTTCCAATCTTTTCCCATCACACCTATAGTCACCAGTATCTTAAAAAACACAGCAAACAACAGAAAAAACTATTCAGAAAGCTTTGGTAACAAATCTAGGACACTCATGCCTGTATTTAAGCTTTTAAACGTAGTAAAATATTGCCTCCAGCTTGATTATTCACTTTCCTGGGAACAAAAAGGGTATAGTTGAGAGCACTGATTACTCTCACTCTCCCGCAAGCCACTTGAAATCATACTTGATTTGTAGTTTCCATATGCTTCCTTAACTACCATAATTGAGGGATGCTTTTTAGTTGCAGTTCTGAAACCAATTTTGTATCTTTATCAAGGCTAGCAGGAAAGCAGCACTACACCTCCCTCTGCATCCCCCTGCTCAAACCCCTCCATTTTAATCTCACTGCCTTGAACAATGCTTGGTGGAGTGTTTGCTGGAGTACCCAGGGCTGCTCCAAAGGGAAGTGTGGGTTTCTGTCAAGAAGCTCTTCTCTCACAGAAGCCTTTTCCCATTCTGACACAAAACGTCTTTAACACATCAGTAAGTTTTCCAAACCACTGCCTAAGCAACAAATTTGTTTTCAAAACACTCCTTTTGAGGATTTTTAAACCAAAATACATAGGATACTTGACACTGAGCTTCAGTTAAAGAATGAGTTCGAAATACACGCAAAGCTGGTTGACACAGGGTGGGATTCAGCTCCAGGTTAGGATATCTATATTTAGGTATACAAGGTATACATGTGCCTGCGCTCCCATTAACTGGCAAGAAACACATGGTCACAATAACTAGAAGAACACAAGACTAGACATTACCAGCAGGGTTAAAATTTGGCTTGCTTAAATTTAGGTAGCCAGCATCTTCAAGATGCCCTAGCATATCCACCCCCCAAGTCATTAGCTGCTGCTCTCAGAGCAAGCTCTCAGGAACTTCATGGGTCACATCCAGAGCTCTGCACAGGCATCTCAAACACCTGACAGCATGTAACATGGCACTGGGTGTTTATGTCTAGACAACTCCATCTTCCACTTGGGCTTTCCTTCAGGGCAACATGAACTGATTTCTAAGTCAACTGGCCTCTGTACTGAGGAGGTATCCTGACCACAACAACAGCTCACACAAGATACTTACATCCAGCTCTCTGAAAGGCAGATCCCATTCTTACTTAGTTTTTCAGTACAGCAAAATAGTCCCAATTTTACATATGGAATGGCAAAAGAGTGACAAAGTTTGTCCCCAGTATCAGTTACACCACCACAACTGGTGCTACCAATTCAGCGGTGAAACCCAGAGCAGATCCCCCTCCATCATCACTTCTGGAACCAACAGTATCAAGGTAACTTTACAAAACAATTAATTAAACTTTACTTCAACAAAATCAAGGTGAGGTTTGTCTCAAAACTTCTAAATCTGGGTAGCAGGCTTATTTTTGCTTTTGTCTCTGAGTGCAAACTGCTTGCCATCTCAAAGATTAAGTTCATCCTCAAGCACAACTGTGTATAATGTGCCATAAAATACTGGAAATTAAATAGTCTTTATTCAACATTGTGTTTGTGGTTTTTTTGTGGTTTTTTTTTTTTTTTTTTTTTTTTTTTTTTTTTTTTTTTTTTTTTTTTTTTTTTTTTTTTTTTTTTTTTTTTTTTTTTTTTTTTTTTTTTTTTTTTTTTTTTTTTTTTAAGAGGGCCATGCTGGGCTGTTAATGCTGAAGTTATTTTGAGTTCACCTCTGAGTTAAATGTTTTTTGGCATTGCTCCCATTCACGGTGTGAAATTAAAAGATTACTATTTTGAAAGTATACAAACTGGCATGGTATGCAATTTGTCTGTCACAGATAAAGCTGATTATAAGGAAGCTGACACTTAAAACTGCAAGCCTATTTTGCTTTTCTCCAGACTCTCCTAATGCTCCTTGAGTGGGAGAAGGACAGGGAGCACTAGCAGTCTCCCAGATGAAGCATTTCATAGGCACTGAAGAGCTGTTACCTGCTGCCCATGCCCCTAGGATATTTTCATGAAGATAAAAAAATCCTGCTTCGTTGTCTGTTTGAGTTATGGAGACTACAATAATTATACTAAGTCCTTCCATACCTTCAGTAGCAGGAGATTTTTATTAAAAAATCTACCTGTAGTATCATATACTTAAAATACTCTTTTCCCTTCAGAGAAGAGGATAGCTAGTGCAGAATCCCGTGCTCTACCTAGCTGAAGTAAATTTTAGAAAATTACCATTTTCTTACCGGGCTACTTTTTTGTGAACTTACTGATAAAAGCTTGGCCTTTGGACTGAGTTATTTACCCCAGCAACAAGCTTTTTGAGTATTATTCCCCAACAAAACATTCATCTGTTTGTTCACTTTTGGGATATTCAGACCCCAAACCCAAATCTGAAAGTGGAACACAGTGATATTAGAGTAAACCCACTGTCATATCTCAAACCCAACCTCTGCTTAATTTCAGATTTCCCTGTATTTGTATTGTTTGCTGTCCTACAGCTACCAAGACAGATGCATCTAAAAAAAGGTGGCTAAAGTACCTTACACATCAGGAGTGAATAACCTATAAGGCTGCTACAGATAGTAGCAATAATTAGGTTTAGAAATACAGAAGTTCACCCTGTCCTCATCTCAGAAGGTAGATGTGGCACTGAAGGAGAAGGAACAAGGTATCTGTAAGAACCTAAAATAATGCTGAACATTTATTTTGCTTCTTAGAGAGGTTCCAAAGTACTTTCCAGATGCTAGGCACAGTTCTGTTCTCACCCTCTGAATGCATCATCTCAACCTAGCATCTTAATCTTTAGAAAAATCTGTTAAATGCAGTTCTGAGAGAATTTCACTGAATCGAAGTATACAAAAGCAGTAACACCTCCAGCCTGCAACAGTGCAGGAGGCAGAATACGCTAGAAGTAGTTTCCAGGTACTCTGATTTTCAAGTAGCTGCTCTGACCTGTTTGCAAAATGGCATAGTTTCTCACAAAAAACCCAGACTGGATCTCAAGCCATTTTAGGAAGCCAACTTCTTTCACACTGGAAGCAAAATTTTTAAATTATTTTCTTAAATTTGCATACAGAAAAGCATAACTATCTTCTATTAAAAGCAGCCAAATTCCTTAAACAGTGGAGGGCAAACCTAGGTAGTTCTCAGATATTTTCTCATGGTTTATTAAAAAAAAAAAACCAAAACCATTATTAGTCTAAATGTGACCTCTAGAAAGAGAAGAAAATGCTTGGGTTTTTTCTAACAGCACAAGTTTTATACTGAAATTACTATCAGAAATGAGAACCCAGTTACAGAGTGGAACAATACAGCTTTACAATGCTACAATGCATCCAAACAAGAAATATATATTTATCCATATACATATTAGGTCTACATATTCACCTTCCACAAAAGGCAATTCAGATTGCTGCTGAAAACTAGTAGTGCAAAAATGTTAAGAAACAGGAATGGGGGGAGAAAAAAAAAAACCTGCTTATCCTTTTGGGAATGGCAGACACGCCATTCTCTAACAACATTGTGGAAGCAAAATAAGAGTTCGCTCTTTTGTTTTGCACTGATGCTTGTTTTTATTTAGTAGAAGCTCTCATAGGTCTTTAAATAATTCATAACGCAGTGCCTGTTGTTTAGTTCAAGGAGGGAGCCTGGAGAATGTTAATCAAACCAGAGATGAATTGGCACAGCTGTAAATCTGCAAGGCCCCTCCCTGATGAGCTCATCCCCTAGCACTGCAAATTAGAATGACATCATACTTGCAAAGCCGCGGGCACACTCACACTCCCTCCCTGTCTCCTCCTCCCCACACAGGATTTCTGCTACTTTTTCACACAGCTTTTTTTCCCCAAAAAGCTCTTTATATACAGATATATCTAGGTAGAAGGAACAGAAGCTGGAGGACCTGCATTAAAATCATGGGGTTTGTCCTCTTAGATCTGTCACAGCTCCAGCACAGCCACAAAACATACATCTATCTATCTGGAACAGAATGAAACTGCGTGTTCATCAGTCCAACTCAAAAAATACTTAAAAAGGAATTAGAGACATGCCTTAGAATAAGATCCATAAGTACTTTTCAAAGGACTACTCATTGCTTTTACCTCCTTTTTCATCAAACATGCAACTTGGTGACCTTTAGATCACAAAACCACTCTCAAAACTAGGTCCTCGAAGAGATATATTTTTTAAAGAAAATGTTCATACAGCCATGCTGTTGAAATCTCTCATTTCCCCAACAACGTTTCAATTAGTTACCAGACACTTAGGATGCAGATACAAAAATATGCAAAACCGATGAATAGTCAGAACCTATTAATAATGGGTAATAAACAAACTAAATAGCTAATTAAAATCCCACAGAAGAAATAATGTATGGGAAAAGAAATGCTCCGAGAACAATTTTGATACTGACCTGAAGAAATCCAAGGTGTTTTGTCCATGAACAGAAAGGGCAACTGCATTTGTTTACTCTTAAGCATATGCTAGCCCAGGTCCGTAGCAAGCTTACTAACTTCAGAAAGTACAGTAAGCATTAATATTAACAAGCTCATTTAGGTCTATTTCATACTCTTCAATAATTAAAGTTATTGTTATACTGGATAAGTTTATAAAATTACTGATTGCAGTTGAAAGCACAGCTTGGCTGTCCAATGCAGTCAGCATTCCACTCAATGAAACAAAACTGGAAACACCTCTCAGTCTCAGAGCATCTACTGCTCTGGTAAACAGCCCATGCAAAGATCAGGTTTCTTTCTTTACACTAAGGGAAGAAATGTAAGGAAATATAAGGAAAGTTTTAAACCTTATAATCATGGATTCCTCAGAAAATACACAAAAAATATGCTTTTGGCAATTTTGAAATTTTAGATGCCTTTTTTTGTTTCCTTGTAGAAGTCTTTATAACAAAACACCTGAAGTTAACACACCCAAAGCTAAGTAATGGAGTTTTAATATGCACTTCTTGTCTTGTAGTCTGGATCAAAACCAAGGGACCGAGTTTCTGCTTCGAGTGAGAATGACAGAATGTGGCTGCAGGAGGTTTACAGGCTTGCTAGTTTTCTGTTGAACTGTGCTACCTAAAACCCACAGTTTGGAGAAAAAAACAGGCACACAGTGTATTCCTGTCTTTGCAGATAGCAATATACAGGAGAATTGAAGCAGGCCCCCGAAGGAAAAGGCTGTAGCTTTTTAGATGCACAGGAAAAATAGAAAATGAGAGAAACCAAGCACAGGCTGCAGAAGCAGCACACTTGACAGTGATGAAGGATGCAGGGCAGCAGGATGCATCCAGAAGTCAGTACCACATGGCCTAAGCCAAGATAAGAGGTGTACCATGGCAGGAGGGGCTCCCAGACATGCAGGAAGCACTGAGGTGTTTTGAAAGTGTTAGGAATGTCAGAGAAGCGCTTGAAAAAAAAACAAAGAAAAGACTTGGTCAGAGGCCATAAGGATGGGGTGGTAGAGGGGCGAAAGACCACTACAGTCTGACATGACCTGCCTGGTGCAGAAGTAAAGGAGGAAAAAGCTCTAAGGTTAGAGGACTTTTTTAGCTTCGACAACTTTAGGACTGTGACTTTGTATAGCATTTTTAGTGTCTACTACAGTGGTGTTATTCCTGGACTAGGACGTTTTTCAGATGCTAACAGAAAACAAAACAGAAGAGGCTTTTGCTCAACAAACTGTGAAGTAATTTTTCCATTAACAAGCAGAAAGCCTTCTTATTTGAAACTAATGCAAGCCCCACATACAACTTCAGATATAAGATGAAGAGACCTAAAATTTACATGCCCAGAATGTAATAAATGCATTAACAAAACCACACTTCAGCTATAGCACTGCACAGGTAAATGTTACTACAAAACACCAATTCCAAAAAAAACACAGCAGGCATTCTGTGGTTCTGTGATCTCCCCCGGGGCTCATCTATCAGGTGAAGCATTTCGAAGTCCTTTTGGGGGGTGGCAGGTGGAACACCAGAGGTTCATATCACAGGAGAGCCTGACCCCTGATTTCTGATTTCAGTAGGACTTTGGGACATGCACAAACACAGGATGCCATAAAACAGTGTCTGCACTAACACTTTGGCTCTTCCTTGAATCTCCTTCTATTCCAAGGAATCCTGCCTAGCTCTCCTATGTAAACAGTTGCACACTGATATGCTCGAGGTTTCAGAAAACAAGATTTCAGCAGAGGAAAACAAGCCAAAACATCCCTTCTGATCCAAGTGCAGATTTTGAATCTTGTAAACAGACTTTGTATTATGAAGAATTATTTGGAAGTCTCCCATGTTAGCATCAAAGTCTTTGGCAATTAGCCCCCGGATCCAAATTCCTTCATTCTACCACAGTTTGAGGATACATACTTATCCTTCAATATTTACTCTTCTTATAATGTCGAACAGCTTAAACTGCTCCCTTCTTTTCACTCCCCAAATGGGATACTTTGAGTTAATCTGGACAAAATCTAACCTGAAAGTTTAAACTACAGATTGTTTAATCTCTATATGCCACTACTTCTCCCCAGAAGATGCTAACAAAATGTGCCAGTAATGCCTCTGTTTTAAAAAGTTATTTTAGATTTGCAATTTAGAAAAAACCCAAAATGTTACCTAAGCTCTTCCACATTTTGCTTCCATCTGCACAAAGCAAATATTTAATGCAATTTAGTGACTAATGGAAAAAAAATTTAGCCTTTAGTGCTTGATAAACCTCTCCAAGTAGAAAATATATAAATGAAGAGTCATAATATGTAAAAATTCTATTGATATAGAATTTTGGTGGCTTTCAAAGGATGGACAGAATGACAAAAGGATGTACAGAATGGCACCCACTTGGATAGTCAAAGCGATAGGTGCATTTTTATTACTTATTGTTAATTTTTAAAAAACCTATCTAATTCTGTAGAAGTTATTCTGAAAATCTATGGAATGTAAAACATCTTTCCTGGGGAATGCTTACAGCAAGTATAACTTATTTACAATCTTTTAAGGATGGGTTTAAAAACCCTTTACAAAGTACCATAATTGCAGGCAAGCTTTGCTTATGTGGCTTTTTCAAAATGATACGTTTTAGTTTACATTTCTTTGATCTGCATAACACAAGCTCAGAGTCAAGGAGTACTGGCAGGGATCTAAACCGTTAGATACAAGATGGGCAGGGGCACCAACACTGGCATGCCTGAAAACATAAGTGGTCAATCTGTTGTGTAACATCTGGCAGAAGTGGCACTTTAAGGAATGTCTAAAGATCTGTGGAACAAATCTGGCTGTGCAAGCCATGGGAAACATGCAGCTGGGTACACAGGAAATATATAGAGAACACGCCAAAAAGGGACTTTTGGATAAAATAAGCAGAAAGACTTCAAGAGCTACAACAGTCAGAAGTAAACAGAGTTGGACAACATAGAAGGATAACCAGCAAAGAGAGGACTATGTGCCAGGTGAGAAGCAGAAGGAAAATCATGGCTGAGAATAAGAGTTTTCACCCTGATGTAGGTCCCAGTGGACCAGAAAACACATCCAGGTGTGAAAACGGGAGGGAACACATCCCAGGGTCCAAAACATGTAATCTGTAGGACAAAGCTCAAAGAGATGTTGAGGCACCAGCAGAAGTGCTGAAATGACAGTAGGCAGAGCAGAAGGGCTCCCTGGTCAGAACAGGATTTCAGAAGACATCAGAGAAGACAAAATTGCACCTTCTTGGATGTTTTCTTCGGCTGATTTATCTCTGCTTTTTTGACTAATGACAGACTATCATAGTTCAAATACAATTTTGTTTTCTTGGGCTCAGAGGTTTCCATTATGTGGACCAAAAGAGAATTTATCAAACTGAGATTAAAATCTTTTAAGCATTTCCACGCTAGTCAATCCTTGCTATGGGATGCTTAGTTTGGAGAGTCTTACTGAACAAAAGTAAAACACTGCAAGAGACCAGCAACAAACATATGGTACACGAACCACTGATGCTGTAAAGAGCCACTGGTACCATTGTGACTGACTGACATGTATTTTTCTGCAGCACTGTTTGATTTATTTATATATACTTATACAACACTCACATGTGCTGTATAGCCCACATTAACTCTTCCATTTGTAGTAGTTCTTCATGAGGCTGATTAAGTGTGTAACTGCTGGAAACAGTACAGGTGCTTTGAACCCCTCACCTTCTAATGGCAGAAAAGTCATCCACCTCATTCCTCTGGCCTGAGCTGTGGAGAACGTGAAAATGGATTGTCTTACTCAAAAAATGTACCCTTCTTCTGCTCCTTACTTTATATCTGGGGTGAGGTGCAAGGGTTGGTATCACAGACACTAAGCTGCTC
Source organism: Empidonax traillii (assembly GCF_003031625.1). Classification (NCBI taxonomy): domain Eukaryota; kingdom Metazoa; phylum Chordata; class Aves; order Passeriformes; family Tyrannidae; genus Empidonax; species Empidonax traillii. Next base: position 713,001 of record NW_020955571.1, read on the forward strand.
ATAAGGTAAGCTACAATAAGAATGAATGATGCTTTCATTCTTCTTTAAAACCTCAACTGCTGTGAAGCACACTCTTCTGTTGAAGATGACCTGACTACAAAGTGGGCTTTAAACCAGATGAAAACATAAAAATCTCACTTCTGCATCATCAGACCTCTATAAAAATTTGCTGTTTAATACCTCCTCTGGACTGATCAGAGACTGGCAATAATCTAAAATTGCTATGTGCAGCAGGACAGATAGTTAGAATCTCCCATGAAGGCTAACAGTGCCCTTGTGTCCATCTAGACAACTCACTTATGCCACGATTTTCAGAAAGTGGACGATTCAGTTTGACAAACTCATGCACAAGTCTCACCACAAAATGCCCTGGACAACTGCAAGTCTTGGTGCTCAGCAGCTTTAAAGCCACACTTTACATGACTTGAATTAAACACCCATAGATAAAAGGTTTTAAACAAATAAATTACATTTTGAGAATACATGCTTTTGACCACCACTGCAATCCAAATATGAGAACAGAAAAAGGATTTTAACATCTAAGAGGAACCACAGACAACCATGAACTTTTTTTTTCAAGGGCATTAGGCACACAAGGCAGGAATGGCACAGATTTTTTTTTTGTAAGTGGAGCATAAGATTTTATATGAAGTAGAAGGTATTTTGCTTGGTTAGATTAGAGGTTTTTCCCTATTTTTCAACTCAACTTTGAGGCGAATTTTAAACAAGAGACCTTAGATGGAAAGTACAAATGGGGCATAAAAGTTAGAAACAGAAGCAGCCTGTTTGGGAATCAGAAGGAGAAGGGGAAGGGTTGGCAGTCAGGAAGTCTCCACTTCTAATCCTGGTACAGCCTCTGCCTTGCTGGGCAGCCACTTCCTCCTGCTGTATTTCTTCTTGAACATCTTTAAAGTGGTTTTTGCTTACTGTTCTCTGTTAGTTTAGAACGTGTTACTGTCTCTAAAGCACTGAATTATAAAAATGCTGTACTAAGCACTATTATTTTTATTGTCAGCAAAGTAGCTATCCTGCACAATGAAGCAGACTTGATGAATTTTGAAGGTATCACCGAGTAATTATTTTTTCCCCCAAACATAGTCATCGCTCTGTGCGTGCCTGAAGTTCAGTTAAAAAGCAGAAAACATCATCCCTTCTGAATTACACAGCACACTAATTAGATGCTAAACAATGTGCAGGCATGGACAAGGGAAAATACACAGGAAGCCATTTGTACCATATGTAGTTGGCAAAGCAGCCATTCTCAGAGTGATTCATTTCTAGATGCCCTGAGTTTCAACTGGGTGATGCACCTGAAAATACCCCCAGAAATGGTCCTTCACTTTTAACACTGGGTCATCTGTTCAACCATTCCCAGCTCTGACTTCAACTCAATTCCAACAGAAGACAATTGAAATCTCCTTGGCGGGGAAGGGGAGGGAAAACAGAAGCAATCCCCAAGACTTACCTAAACCACAGTCTTTTTGAATGCATGTCCACAAGGTTTTACAGATATATATACATATTTTATCTACACTTTACACACATGTACACACTCAGGCAAAACGAATGCTTCTTCAACACTGTTTTGCAATCTGGAGTTTGTCAAAACCTATCTAGTGCATCACTATTCAAACAAATAGTAATCAAGTTTCAAAGTTCACAGATGGATGGTTGCCAACTTCCCCCTTCCTTCAGAGCGTAAAACAATGCATCTTCTTTATACCTGCTGTAAACAAACTGCATTCCAAGCACTTAATCCTCAGAGCAAGCCTCCCTAACCTCCAGCAGCACTCAGGTGTCAGGAGCCTGTGTACATTTTGGGGAGCACACAGGGAGAGAGGTGTGGGCAGAAGGAGCAGGTGAAGCATATTAAGCATAAAAAAGAGAGAATAGTTTCAATCGCAGAGCTAGCAGTGGTGATAAGACTATTACTTTTACAAGTGAATAACAGATATGCCTTCTCTAAACTAGTTTAGAGTGGATAAAAGTGTCTATCCTTCAGCAGATAAAGTGGCATTTCTGGGCTCCCAACCATGCATGAACTACAGCAGATTGAGCCCATACAATGCATTAATATGGAAAAACAAATGCTGGATTCAGTTTTCAGACCATGCTCTTTTAGCACATGAAACCATCATCAGCCTCACCCGGTTGTTCCACTCACTAACCCCACAGAGATACCGAACCAGCTGTGGGGCTCTCTAATTCTCTTCACCACTATTTTACGTTCTGTGTTAAAACTGTAGAACAGAGGAAGAGGGGGAAAAATAATAATAAAGCCACAAAAAATGCAGATGCTTAAAAAGCACAATCAACAAATTCTTTGTGAACAACATAGAAACCACACGCGTCTTTGGTTCCTGCTTGCAACATGCTCAAGGGTTTCTGCCACTGTGTGCCTCTACTGACTGGCATCAGTCCCCTGCCCATCCCACGCCATCCCAATGTGACACTCCAGTTTCCTGGAGGGTGTTTCAATCCCCTTCCCATCCCAAGCTATCCCAAATGTGACCACCCAGTTTCCTGGAGGGTGCTTCAATCCCTTGCCCTTAGCAAAATACCAGAGCCTGAACATCTACGCCAAAATGAAATGGGACATCCACCCATGGAATGCCAATTTTCAGCTTTATTTATGCAATCTGCATTAAAGAGCATACATATTAAATATGATAAAAGGTGTCCCTTCCACTATGTAAAATGATGGTGGGGAAGAAAAGAAGGGAAGGGTTATAGAAAGAAAAGAAGGAAAGGGTTATATTGTTCTCCATGCCCACTGGGGTATGGGGAAGATGCAATGCATGCAAAAATCAATGAGGGAGGGTTTAACTAAAGCAAAAAACTGTAGTTTTAACTAACAGTAAAAATATTTAAACCCTAGAACTGACTGTCCTCCTAAATGACAATCTGTCAATAGGTGAAGATGTTTAAGAACAGATTAGACAGTTACCAAAAACGGTAAATACAACTTATTATGCAAGACCTATATAACCCATGGAGGACTTTCCACCTATGTTTTTAATATTTCAATGCTGTAAATCGTATTATGCCATTATCTATCATATCTTCTAAACATGTCTCTGAGGCAACAGTATTTAAACTACCAGTATAATAAATGAGCAATTACTTGGCACCAATGATGATACAGGAAATCTGGCAATACACCAGAAATAAAACATGCAGTCATGCACATCCTAAAAGATAAGAGTTTGGAGTAGTATTCAGCATATTTTTTAAACAGAACATGGTATGAGTTTAAGGTTGTTAAAATCTGTTCAAATATTTTCCATTAAAACCACAGCAATTCTCCCCATAAACAAAGGCAAGGCTCTGCAGTAATGACACCACACCGATTTTCCCATCAAGATGAACTCTAACATGAAGAATTTACTGTATGTACATATACACATATGTTTCAAGGAAAATCTTTACTGATCACCACCTAGATTTCCGTAATGTCTTTCATGATTCCCACAACCTTTCTCTGCAAGTTGGGTACTGTAGATGATGGTTAGACCTCATTTTCGTCAAAATCAACTATGGAAGATGTACGAAAGCAGAGCAAATTTGCTTCATGACAGCAAGAGCAGTCCAGTGCATGTGCACCTTGGCATCTCCAGTCCTTGTCCTCCAGAGGTAGCTGCCCTACTAAAAAACAAACAACATTTTCCGAGAGCCCAAAAAAGGGCCTGGTTTTGTGAGCTGGGAGGCACAAAGGTCCTTTTAACCCCGTAAAATGGAATTTCCGTAACAGATACCCACCAAGGTTTGTGCAGAACTGGCAGAATGGAGAGCTCCTGTTATGGTTTAGAGATAACTATGCACGTTTTGGGCTTAAGCATAGAGTGAACAAAAACCAACTCATTAGACTTAGAAGTATATACTGACAAAACGAGTCTGGGAACAGAGGAAATTATCCATCTGTTCATAATGGTTCCTCTCCAGGCTTTTTTGTTGTCTATCTTTCACTTGGCTTGTAGGGCTTGGTTTGGGGTATTTTGTTTGGCATTTCTAGTTTTTTGTGGCTTTGTTTTTTTTTTTTTTTTGTTCTCTTTGTTTGTAGTTAGAAAGATAAGCTTCTTCAAAGTCTAGTGTTTTCTTTAGGTTGTACTGTTTACAGAAACTGGAAACAATTTGTCCCTCACTGCTTACATAAAGAAACTAATGTGTATGTTGTTTGTGGCCTCACCACGGGTGTTACTCAGCAAATTTTAATTATCCTGTTGGTGATTTAGTGTTGTGTAGAAACATATCCTAGCATGTATACACATCTGCCCTTGCTTATTAAAGTCTGTTAGTTTTGGCTAGCTCACATATATGAATATACTTCCCACCAACCAAAGCAAATTTTGAACTTCAGTCTGTTATTCACTGTTTTCCCCCAAACAAAAATTGGGTATGATCAGCTTATATAACAAATGTTGATAATTTCACAAAAACAGTAGTGAAAAAGCGACAACTAGGATCACGTATGTAGTTAGCCAGATTTGCTTTTTCCCAGCTACTTCCTTCCCTCCATGAGCTTGCACAGCTCTTGGGAGCCTTCCTTTGCAATGTGGAGGGGCAGGCAAAGGTTACCTGGATATTTTCCAGGTGCACAAATACACTCAATGGATAATATGAGGACCATGTAATTCCTTAATTCAGCACAATACCATTTATCCCATACACTGTTTATAGAATACATCACATAAGCATGAGGAGATTTGAGGTATATCCTTTGGAGAGGAAGAAAAATATTTTCCTCACTGGAACTGAAGGTAATGTTTTAGAAGTCCAACTGTGAAAAATATAAAGTATTCAAAAGAAGGCAGGTTTGGAGAGTCGCTGGTGTTCTTAAGGGATGGCTAGAGGAGGGGCATTCCCATGGAAGGAACCTGGGGAGAACAATCAGGAGGAAGAGAATACACAGCGATAGGTGGGAGGTTGTAGAGCACAGTGAGTCAACAGATTTTACAAAGCAGGAGGGCACTCTAGGCCAGATGCTTTTGTATGTTCTCATGGCATCAAGGGATACACTTAGCTCAGACAAGCTTTAGGTTTAAAATGTAGGTAAGAAAGGCAGAAACACACAGAATGGCTTAGTATTTGCCCTCTGATATAGGGATGAACAGAGGGAGAGCTTGTTTTCAGTTTTGAAGTATGACTGAAGATTTTATCTTCTGTATTTCCTGTTTCTGGCATATTTGATAGCAATTAAGTAAACCATACTTCTAGGACCACCGAGAGGCAAATACAACAAAGCCAGCAGCACTTTAAAAGGCACCGATGGCACTGAAGTACTGCGATCAACTGAAGTTCCTTTACGAGGATTGCATTTTACCAGGTATATACAATAAAACCTGCCTAGGAGCCAGGGTCTCCTCAGTTGTACCCAAGCAGTCCCCTCCATCTCAGGGGGATTTCACTGGTGAAATGAGGCCAACATCTCCTGCTGTGGAGGCTTAGCTGCAACCATGACTGAGGGGCAGCAACTGCTGAGACCTCACTCCTTGTCCCACAGAAGGAAGCCATGGCCGTGCCAGGCAGCACTGGTAGGTGGGACATCTGCTGAGCCCTAATGGTTTCTTTAACAGCAACTATATTTTTCCCTGCTCATAAATCCAACTCCCCACTGCAGATTGCTGCCTCTCATATTCCTCTGCCACAATAATGACAGGCAAACTCAACACTGTGAACAGTTTGGATGTCAGCACAACAGGTTGCCAAACAAAAAAAAAATCCCAAGGGAAAAAAAAGAAACCACCAAAGATAACTAAGAACATTTGCTGCATAATGTAATTCAAAGCTTCTATCTGTAGGACCAATACAAGCCATGTTCATTATGTCTTAATTTAAGATGTGAAAGCTTGGTTTTGCGCTGCTTTATTGTTAATGATTTATTATAAGTGTAATGCATATCTAGCTGAGTAAGACCAGTATTATACATTCAATGTAGATTCTCTCTTCAAGCTTCTAATTTAGATCAGAACACAATAAAGTGACAAAATTGTGCATTACTCTGCACATAATTCCTTCAGAGATTAGCAAGAGAAGACTCATGTATCTTCCTTTGCAATACTTTAAATTTCTGTCAACATCATCATAAAATATATACCACAAAATACAAATCAGTGTAACCACAAGCCTTTTTATGTGACATATTTTAAAGGGCTTTCAACATCAATTAGATTTTTACTATTGCTGTTATCATTCCTCTGACTTAAAAGTACTCTAGCTAGGTAGAAGTAGAAACATTAGTTTATAAAGGTTAAATATCAGCAAGACATTTCTCAAGATATAACAGATGAGCACACAAGTATGTGATCAAACACACAGCTTACCTTCCACTTATATATATATATGTATGCATACATCCATGAACATATTATTTAATAGCTACTCTGCACTTAGTGTGAGAACTACTCATCTGTAATCTTGGAGCCAAGGGCCCAGTGCACCCTATAAAAGTAACTACCATTATGTAAAATAAATTAACCAACAGTGAGAAGCAAGAGATACCATGACCACGCCCCATACTAATAGCCTTGGTATTTGGAGAGAGGAGGATAAATCATTTAGTCCAAGAGGACAATGACACAGGTGCATGACTCCAGGACACAGTTCTCAGGAATTAACAAGCTAGGAAATAGCAGCTAAAATATTCTTTCTAAATCATCAGCACAGACCTATGAGGAAGTGACATAAACCCTTTTTTTTTTCACACTCCCTTCTCATTAGAAATAAATATAAAAATAGGCCCAGCACACCCTCTTCATCATCCTTTCCCTCCTCTCCCAGCCAGGTAAAGAGTCTCCTCACACCAAGCTGTCAGGTGCACAGTGCAGTACATGGCACTGTGTGTGTGAACATAGGAAAATACTAAATACCTTTTCTTACAGCTCATTTCACTGCCTGCCTCAGCTTAAAGGGAGGAACCAATTGGACATACACAGTGAAAACAAAAGAGATGATTCAAATTAAGGAGAAGGGGGAAAGCAGGCAGACACACCAGGAAGCACAAGTTTGGGAGCACAGTACAGGATGAATGTCCTTCACCTGCAAAATTAGGTAAAAGACTACCAAGTATTTTAATGGAGGTTTTCCTGGAGAAAGCATTACCGAAACACAGGCTTAACTTCATTGTAAAGCTGACGATAATGACAGTATGTCTACTGGTGGAAATATCACCCTCTGTTCTTCCTCAAATAAACAGCCACGATGTTAAGTTTTGAGTAACAAAACAAATCCAATTAGGATCAAATGTGAGCAACAGGTACAACAACTTACGATGTAAGAAAAACTTATTAAAAGCATCAATTGCCTGTTGACTCCATTTACCATCTGGAATACTGCTATTACTGTAAAAGAAATACATGTGTCAACATAGTAGCAGCCTCAGTGCAGTATGCCAGTGTTGATGCTGCAGAAAACAATTACCATAACACAGCTCAGGTGTCCCAGGGGCTTCTGACAGGGTCCTAGAGAGAAAGATGGACAACACTCTGCTCCTGTATATTGACAATGCTGTTCTATACTTTTCGCTCAGTTCCCCAAGGAGGTTGTTTTGAAGATGTGGTTATTAACAAACCATTTCACATACATAGTCCCTAAGAGAGAATGTTTTATCCTAAAATGAGAACGAACAAATGTTTCTAAACATTGGTTCTATGCAAAGTGTAAAGATACATTTGCTTGGTAATGTTATTTTTAGTAAAATGTGTTATTTTTTACTCTACGGATGGAAGAGCGAGGTACTTGGGGGTGTACTTTCTCTGCTGGCACAACTAACAGCAGAACTTCATATTTTACACACAGCTTCCTCCTTGTCCTCTGAAGATGCTACTACTGAAGATGCTACTACCTCAATTCTGTTCACTGGGTACCAAGCACAAATGGCCCGAGGTCACTTGTCAAATACAGTATCAGGTCACCCGCAGCAATTCTTGTGGTAGAATTTAAAATACAGACCCATGCAAAACTGCAAAGCTTCCTGTGTATTGAGCTCAACTAGCACACCTGAACGACAAAAAACTATTTTTTATTGTTGGTTTGAGAAAACTATAATCAGGTTAACTCTTGCAAACTTCCAAAAACCAGCTGTTCATCCAGGTTTGGAACTAGGCTTTCCACAGGGAACAAAAGCCATGCTGCAACTCATATGTAGTATATATGGGGTACAATACCAAGTTACCAAGTGCTGCTTCAGTAACAAAATCACAGGTGTTTTTTTTTTTTAAAGACTAGCTACCACCGCACTAGCAAATGACCAAGTATAGTGTAGTACCACTACACTAGCAAATGACCAAAACCTGCAGAGGTTTCACGCAGATTAGACAGTGTTCCATTCTTTGACGATGCTCCCATTGTTACAACAACTGAAGTAGCAATAGGCAAAAAAAGTATCTGATGCATATAAATTACCATATACTAGAGATTAGAAAATATTTCTTACAGCTATTAATAAAACACACCTTAAAATAGCCTTTCATCTATAGAAACCGGTTGTAGAGCTTACATACCACAAGAAAAATACAAGGTTATATGAGTTTCACTATAGCATAGTTTTCTTAGGGATACAAACACAACTCCCACTACACAAGCATATTACTATACATGGAGAAAAGTCACACTTTCTACCTCCTTTTTTCAAAATGTGCAAAATTAATGTTTTCATTCAGATGATACTAACGGAATTAAAAGAAAAACTTCTGAAAATATTTTACAAACAACAGTCAGTGATATAACTCCTCGCAGAAAGGCAGGCTTCATATCTTTGCTGACCTCAACAATATAACATCGAATACCACTGCACAAACTAGAATGTGTTAGTTTTATAGCATTTAAATAAAATTATAGCTATGAACATAGCTATGATGTGTGTATTCTGTGTAACCACATATACGGTAGCCCATTCTTGCACGTTTCACGGATACACAAGTTACAAACCACAGACCCACTGACTTTTTTCTTTTTCTCAGCACAGATGGCACTTGAAGAGGAATTTTTTTTTGTGCCACAGCTAACACAAGCCACAAAGAAATTACTCTTATTGAATATTGCCTGCTGTTGAAGAGTGTTTTGAAATTACACTCAATTTTTTAAGGGAACTGAAGAGTTGAGAACAAGCCATGCATTCACATCAATGGCTAACAGATAGAGCAGCAGTGCTGACTGAATGCAGCTCTTCACGAACCAGCGCCTAATGGTTGCTGCAGATTAGGGACACATTTTTCCTCTGTGCCACTTTAGAGGATTTCATTGAAATTTGCTTGGTAACGAGATCACTGTCTGTTGGCAACTTCCATCACGCAGATAAAATTATGTAGCCCTTTGTCTTGGCTACCAGTGGAAGATTTAAAGAGAAGTAGTTACACTTCAATAGATGAAAACAGATCTTTCTCAGCAGTGCTTTGAATACGAGATTTCCTAGAGAAATGGGAAACTTACTTACATGTATAGATGTATACATGTATACATGCACAAGCAAAGCCTTCTTTTGAAAATAGTAATTACCTAAAATAATACGGACTCCAATGTCAGGCAGTAGAGCAACTTAGCACTGCCACACTTAATTGCACAATCAAATTTTCACACATTTGATTTTTCACTGGGTAGTAAGTCCACAGTTAAAAATACGGACACTAACACTGGCCAAAAATCCATATGGCTGAAGTCACCAGCTGGTGTGAAGTGCACCAGCAGTTCGGTCCTCTAGCATTAATACTATGGAAACCTGGGAACAATGAACTAAGAGGTCTGTGTGATGATCAGGTTCTACAAAAAGCCCCACCAAACACAAAGTCACTGTTTCATGAGAAGAGAGCTTCATCCTTATTCTTGTTAGGTCTGTCACTCTTACATCACATCCCGATCTCACAGGACCAAGTAAAACAGGCTCAAAGACTACAATCACACAGTTGCCATTATACCAAATTGCGTGAGAATCATATGAAATGCAACATTACAAGAACAGCAAAAACACTTTGCTTTATTAATGAGTTTCGTATTCCTGCTACTTTGAACGTTACTAGGGAAAAAATACCTCAAGAGTAACATTAACTAATCCAAAATTTACACTTTAATGAGTATTCTGTGCTGGCAAAATCCTGATGGGTAGGCCAGCCAGTGTATCTAAGACCAGTGAGAGAATAAACAAGCTGTAACTGACTGACTATCATGGGGATGTCAGTAACACAGTCAAATATCAGATACCGAGAAACTCTCAGATCTGCACACAGCACAACACAAAGGACAGAAACGGAAGAACTGACAAAGGCCACTGAAAGCCAAAGATACATTATGCACAATTTCAGAGTAAATTTTTCTACAGCTGAGAATGTTACACCTTTTTCAACAAACAGTCCTGTCCAACATGTTACTGTGGCTCTCTGGCAATGGGGACTTCTGAATGGTAATTCCTGAGTCTGTATCACCCAGCTATGAAGCACAAGCTCAACCATCCCAGTGGTCAGCCATCCCTAGAATGGGACAGCCTTACCATGTTTCCCAGCACTTTTGAGACTTGATCCATCTCACCACTTGAAAGGTGAGTTTCCAACAGTTTGCAAGCTGTCAGGAATGCTGTCATCTCTCTCAACATCATGAGAAGTTGGTTCAGCTATCATAGCAACAAACACTATGCACAACCAGGCCAGTAACCTGGAAGATGCCTTCCAGCAAAATAAGCAAGGTGAATTCTGGAGCTACGGTTTGGCTCTGCAGTAACTACCTGCAGAGTTTTTATTTGCAATTTAATCTACAGTTTTCAATGAAGTTTCTGCTACACTGCTTTTGCCTGCTGCAGGCAGACGAAAGGCATCTAGAGTTAAAAGGATGCATACAGTCCTTCTAGAATGCAAAGAAAATAGCATCAAGAAATAGGTTTTTATTCCAAAATGTGCTAACAGACTGATTCTCTGATTGCTCTTTGGATGAGACTCTTCTTCCCATTAAAATCCTAGAATACACCACACCTTTTTGTAGCAGACCATGATGGTAGTTTACCATCAATATTAAACATAATCAAGCTCTAATGACTGCTTGGGTGAAATTCAATCAAGCTGCACACATATTTAACTAAAGAAGTCTAGCAAAACAAAGCAACAATTTACTACTTCAATAATTAGCTGGTGTGGGTATTCTGAGAAGCTGCTTTCAAATGCATGGTATTGCCAACTATCAGCACTTTTACAGAAGTCCTGAAATATGGGAATGACTCTGCAAGTAATTTTCAGTACAGAAAAACAACCAAACAATCAAGTTTCTAAATAAAATGGGCATAGAGAAAATGAAATTTAAGCAACAGGAGTACCCAGCCCATAGGATGGTGAAAAAACCCAAAGAAAACCTCACATCTCAATGAAGTGCTCTTGGGCTAACAGGAAAACTAGAGAACTCAGAAGCTCACAGAGCTACTACAGTCAGTAAATCTGAAGCACAGCCTGGTTTCTTATCCTCTTGTTTTCATCCAGGTTGACTGAAAAGCCTCAGCAGCCAACAAATAGCTGATGCCCTCTGAAGTTGCCCCATCAATCCCCTCTGCAAATATTGTGAGAGATACAGGAAAGAAGCTGCCCCAAATGAACTAAAACAGAAGAGAAGAATAATAGAAGACAATCTCTGAAAAAAGCACCACCTCTGGATAAAGAGAAAAGCACAACTTCATCATCAGGCTCTTCCCTCTGCAAGCAGATTGGGAAGTCCTCCTAGTGAGGTTATCATAGTTAAGCAGATACTGTTTTTGATCTTGGAGTCAGGCTCCTGGAGATTTCTGGCTAAGAAAATATGTAAATGTTTCCACGGGAATGCATGATGCATAATCAATCATGCCCAGAGGCCTTATGGATCAACAACACACTCTCTAATCAGATGGTTGCCCAGAGCCATGTTCCTGAAGAGAAGGGGCAAGAAAATCATTTAGGGATGAAAATACAGCACTGTCTGTACTATTTCTTTATGATGATGGTCAGAAAACGCGGCAGCAATTAATTTTGCCCCAACTTTCTGTAGCTATTCTAGAAGGTCTAAAGAGGCAATGTCAGAGAGAATTCCTAGAGATTATTTCAATTATTTTAACATATTCTTCATTCAATTAGAAACTAATCAGTAGATAAAATATGGGTACATGAATAAAAATTATTTTTGCAGTAATTGAGCAGCTTTTTTAATGTAGAAGCAACTGAAGATAGTAAAATCCAACATATTCTCATGGCAAATGTCGCTTCTTAATAACAGTGAACCAGAAGAGCACAAAAAATAGGTTTTAAGTGCAATAATTATTTTAACAATATAAAAGGAAGTGCTTAAGCAGCTGAGCTTTAGCTTTGGCTTGTCATTTAAGAGCACAAACAATGTAGAAAAAGACAGAAAGTTTATCTTTTGTTCTTTTTTTCAGAGACAACAGTGTACAGTAGGACTGGGGAAAAGAAGAATGATGTGATATGGTAATACAAATTCCACAATATTTTGAGGTCATCTAGCAAAAGCTTAACAAAAGCAAAACTATTCAAACATTCCCACCCATTAGAGGGGTAGGAATGACGCCTGCCTAGTTCTTTCTGGGACACCCAAAGGACACCACTTATGACACTAATGCATTTAAGTTTTTGAAGGTTCTCCAAGTGCCACTCATCAAAACACTTCTGTCTTAAGGATCCTTTAACTCAATCATTTTTTCCAGACATTTATTCCTACATTTTACTTAAAAAAAGGTAATTTCATGTCTTGTTCTCCATTGCTCACTCTTCCCTCCTCATTCCTCCAAGATGCAGAAGTCATTCCCTGCGTACCTGGCCTGCACTGCGCCTCTACTCACAAGCTCACATGCCCTGTATCAGCAGTCCAGGCTTTTTCTATATCTTTCTTTTTGACTTTCTTTGGGACTAAGTCTGCATGATGGTAAGTAACTGGTGAAAATACAAATAAGCAAGAAGGCTCTGTTAACTTCCACACCGCTGCCTACGGGGGACATCATCTCTGATTGTATCTGACCTCTACCGATGTAGCTGCCTGAACCAGCTGACCTGGGCTTGTTTCTGCCCACGAATAGTCCCTCAGTGACACCACTGTCTCTTTACAAAAAGACCTTTCACTACCCAGATCCATGGATCTGGCTGTGTTTGATCGCTCCTGTTTGAACTGGAGGTCAACCTAAAGCATATTTTCCTCTGTTCTACAGATAACATCTCAATTCTCAGAGATAATTGCAGTTCACAGTTGAGTGGTCAGACCCCTTTCTCCAAGACTGCAGTCCTTTATGCATCAAAACCACCAATAAATTTACACTTTAAAGGGAAAGTAAGGAATTCAAATTTCCTTATTATATCAATTCATTTACTCAAGCTGAACGGTTTCATTTATGCTTATCAAAGTTTCAGAAGCAGGAAAGCTATTTAGCTCGTATAAATTTTGTTCAAAATGACCAAATGAAGAAATATAAAAAGGGAAAAGACTTAATGCTGTTAACCTCTCATTTCATTTTTGCATTCCAAACATAAAAATCATTAAGAAAAAGTCACAGTCTCCTCCTGTTTTAATCTAAAAGATACTTCCAGCAGAGCACCTAACATATAGAGAAAGGTCCATCGTATTTTTGCAAGATGAAACAGAAAATATAAATAACGAACTTAAAAAATGTAATTTAATTTCAATCTTAAAATTCTCCTGCATGCAATAAAATATTTATTTCAGGTCTGCTGAACTTAGCCTGACACTATTATGTTAAAGAGCTGCCCTATGAAGCACCTGAATATGTCACCATTTCAATGGTGAAACATCTCCACTGTGCAGCAGAGACGCCAGTTCAGGTCCTTCTTCCAAATATAACAGCAGAAGAACCTGAACCCACATCTCCCAGGCTTCAGGTAAGTGCATAACTGTTGAGCTATTAAATAGTGAGGATCTATCCTTTCTCTCCAGATATCATTATAAGCCAAAACTCGAAAGTGTCCTTTGTTTCCAATGGTTTCCTGTCCTCCTGCATGTGCACATCAGACTGATGTGGCACATGTAGAAGGTGTGCCACATATTCTACAGTTCCATCTCCTGTATTTTCAGCACACCTGACTACCATTCACCTAAAACACTAGGACTGAGCTAAGATATTTTCACATTTCTAAAATTTCAGAGTCTATAAGCAATAATGAAAGCCTGGCAACCAAATGCCTCAAATAGACATTTATTCTGCTGGTGTTTTCTGAACTGTTAGTTATTTTAGATGCAGTGCCTCACGAAGATTTCCATTCTTATCCACTGAGACCCTTAAAAACAGATAAGAAGGGATGGGCTTTGTTTCATTTTGTGGTCAAAGTGAAGCATGTTTATCCATGCTCTTTCCAGCTACTTTTGCAAATACTTTTCAGAGCTCTTTTGGAGATACTCATATGCCCACGTTAATAAGGAATCTGCAGTTTGGTATACTTCTGTCTCAAAATCACTTAAATATTGTCTTGGGTTTAGTGGGATACTGTAAAATTTAATGTTACCCTTTACTTCAGTATAAGAAGTGAAAGGGTAAGCCCCTCAGCTCCACTAGGGTTTTAAAACAAAACAAGTAGCAAGTTTCATTTTTATAGAATTTCCTATTTCAAAATAATAGCTGATTTTTTTTTTTTTTTAAAGATGGTGTATGTAGCAGTAAGAAACTGAAGACTGTATTAAAGTCCTTATTTCTCCCACACTTTTTAAACATTATCTGATTAATACAAGATGATCTTCCACAACTGGGTGTGACCAATCTGCAAAGGCAGATGGATGTTCCCACCAGAGGAGAGGACAGTCAACCCAACAACTCCAGCCACGAGGCAAAGGGAGGAGGAATTCACCTCTGAAGAACACAAAACTCTATCAGCACAGTCCTACACAGAAGACTGGAAGGAAGGAAGGAGAATTTCAACTGCATGGACTCTTCTTGGGGAATGCGATTTAGAGATCAAACTGTGCTGCACAGGAAGAGAAACCGAGCACTCCCTTCATTACAACAACAAATATTTAGGAAGATCTCCAAGCAAAGGTTTAAGTGTTCTTCCTGTCTGTTATGGATAAATGGTTCAGTAATTCACCTCAGAGTAAAAGAAAAGCTTGACCTTGTCTGCAAAAATATAGCAAGAATGACCAAAATGTTTATTATGCTATTGAATTTAGACTAAGTTTGTTTTCTATTTCATTCTCTAATTCTGCTAATGCAGGAGCTCAACTTGCATGTCTGAAAACATGCAACAACATAATATGGTAATTTTTCTGTTCCAAACAAAATACAGAAACAAAGAACAACTTTAAAAGACACCTTTGCAAATGAACTTATATCCTACCATCTAAAGCAGCCTGTGCTCACAACTGGTGTAACAATTAGCCTTAAGAAGGCATTAAAGATATTTATTCATCCTCTTTTCCAGCTCATTCAGGAAAAAATATCCATCCCTCCAAGGAAGGATGATCTTGCAGCTATGGAAAACGAGAGCTCGACTACTACTTCAAGTGGATTATCTGCATGAAGTCATACAAAAATACACTTAAATCTTGTACTTTATCTGTCTGAATTGTTAAATGGAAATGCTAACATATGGTTTGAGTAGGAGGTTGGCCTGGGTGACTTTCTGAGGTCCCTCCTGACCTAAATTTTGTGGTGATCCTATTTGCTTTGAGACACACAGGCACTCAGACATTACGCGGTTGATTAATGGGGAAAATCTCAAATAAGCATCCTAATATTTTCATGGTTTTAATGCATAGCTTTTTACTAGATTTTTATGGGGGAAAAAATCTTGCCAAAACATTCATGAACTCTTGTGTTTTTCGCAAGTGTCATCTATGAAAGCCAGAGGAAAACAGGAGTCATTCTGGTCTGGATGATATGGCAGAATCTGCTTATTTGTTTTGGTTTTCAGAAAGCAAACAAACCGAAAAACAATTCAACATTCATTCTGACTATAAATTTTTTAAGTGGCACTATAAACTCAAGAAGCCTTTCACTGAATATTATATGCAAGTGAAATTTGTACCTTTTTTCTTGACCTGGTTAAGAAAAATCTCTGCAGAAAGACTGATGCCAACATGAAATCATGAACAAAAAAAAGAAGCAGCACTTGTCTTGCAACGCAGATTATCCAATTTATTGTCAGTTTTTCACCAATGATAGAAAAGATTCTGTTCAGCACTACTGAATATGTTTCTTTTATATTAATGTTCAGCATTTCCTAGAGGAGTCATTCCCTTTCTCTTTCAAAGCAGTAATGTCCTTCCAAGAAGTTCAAGGTTCTAGACTCAGTATTTCTGAAGGGCCTTCTCTTTAAATCACTAGCCAGTATTAAATTCTCAGTTTCTCCAGATTATCCTTCTCTCTTACTACTATTCTGCTTAAATATGAGGAAGAAAAAAATCCAGACAAACATACCTTGAATTTCTTGCTGCGATATATGTCAGGCTCATTTTAAAGAACAATTATTTTTCTCAAAATAATTCACTATAAATTGTTCATAATTAAAAGTATAATGCACAGATGCAAATGCTGAAGACACAAGCATTTATGTGCATTTGCAACAAATCCTCAAATAATTAATTAAGAATTTAAAGGAATTAAAAAGTAATAAAAAAAAATCCCCCTTTTGTATAAATTTGATTTCCCTGCACTGGTCTTTCCTCACCACAGTTTTCTATGAACCCATTTCCTAGACCAGATTATGACCCAGATGTATAACCATAGAGGGATATAACAGAACACAAGACATCACATCCTCACTATGCGCTGCACATTCCCATGAGTATAAATTCTTGCAAGTATGAAAGTAAAAATATTTTAAAAAATAAACTGCTATTAAGATGCTTCTGTGTCTAATATAGAAGATTACTTCTCAGGGTGAACCTGGGTTAACAACCTCATAAGATACATCCTCTTCTGCAAGTACCTCAGCTACAGCATGTTCTAAAAGCAAAAACAGTAAAGAAGAAATACAGAGTCCTACTCTGCAGATGGTCTCAGTTTCTGCTATTTGCGTCTTTAGTTTTCTAGCAGATCTCTCAAATAGGGGAGTTGTGATTGACTTGGGACTGCTTGGGCACGAATACTAGTCTTAGTAGTTCATAGTGCTATTTACAAAACTTGCATCTAATATCCCATTTTAAAAAAAGGCATGGAAAAAGCAGAAAAAAAGCTTAAAAGAAAAGACAACAAAAAAAACCCCTCCAACTCTTCTTACCTTGCTGGAGGCACATCAATATTTGAAGAAACAACCTTGCGCTTCTGCTCCAGAAGACAAACAGAGCGAGTGTTTTCCTTTTCATACTCATGAGCTCTATTTAGTTTTTTGGTCTCTGCTGTTTTTAAATCTTCCTCCTTTGTGGTAAACAGGAGAAACTGTTGGTCTGGCAGTTTTTGACTGATGTCACTTTTTACATCCTCCTGTTGAAATGCAGGGAAGGTCATTTCACGCTTGATGTTGGCTGCCTGAAAAATTGAAAGCAATTATTAAATTTTCCTCTAATGCTCCTAAAATGTAGTGTGTGGGGGGGGGAACCCAATACCCACAGACGTTTATTTCTAATTAGTTCTTTGAATTAGTGAATACCATTTCTTTGCCCTTCATAAATTCAGACACTGCCATTAATTTCTCAACAGTGCTGAAGACTATCCAGCAAAAAAGCAATTCTAGTCCATTTGATAAAGCAATCATTTGCCTCTCAATGTTAAATGAAAAAGGTATTTGAATCAGTATCTGAATTAGAATGTTGGAAACCACATTATATACAACATATCTTTAATGTACACACATCTGTGCTGCATCACTATGGAAATCGTAGCTGCCCTTCTAAAATTCCAGAAAAAAGTCAGAATTTATCCATACAAAAGGAAACCAAGAAACTAAAGCACTTCTCAGAGCCACTTACTGGATTCTTTAACAGCTGTATCTGTAAATGAGGGTTTCTCAGGAGCAGAAAAATAATCTACTATGATCCAACTCAGCTGCCAGAAGGTAAAGGGGAGCAAGTGATACCAGCAGGATCTCCATAAGGAGCCTGTCCAGCAACAAGGAGCACAGCCCCACACACGAGCAGTGTCAGGCTGTCTCTCTGCTTACGAGGACTTCCCAGATCTTCAGGTCTGCTGCTTCCCATAAGCAAAGACTATCTAAGCAAATAGGTATTTTAACAAATACACTACCTCTCTGGAATATAATGTGTTGGTGTTTATAAAGCAAACTATTGCAGAGCTGCAGTGAAAAGCCTGGAAAGCCCTCAGAACCAAGCCACTCCATCTTCCCAGCAAGCAAAACAAAGCCCAGGATCTAGATTTTCCTCTGAAATGCCATTTCCTGGCCTGGTACACTTCCCCAGAGAATGCCTCTACCCAACTCAAACAGCCAAGAAAAATACAGCCCTACATAATGGCCCACCTTGAACACAGTCACTTCCATGCAAGTAGTGCCACAAACGCTATCTCAGACAAATCTAGGCACCTTCTAGGATGGGCAAACTGAATTTTTAAATATTTGTAAATTATTGCTGATCTTTACAGTGGAGATATCCATGCTGTGTTGCCTCATATAGTAACAGCATCAATAACCTGAAACTCCTGTGTCAAATCTTCCCCTTTATTCCTCCTTTTCATCATCCAAAAAAATTATTCAATGTCCCTATGTATATATTTATGCATAAAGATATACTTCTTCCTCCACAAATCTCTCTATTCATAGATTTCAAACCCTGGCAGGTATAAAAATGGTGAAAACAATTTTAAGTTCACAGGAAAGACATTCTTGCCAAGGTAATTTTGTCGTGTTCGGGAAAGCATATTGAATCACTAATGCATAAATATATTTAGGACTGATAATTTAATTGCTTCTAGTGCTTCCACTGAAGGGCTTTTAGCAGTTTCTTCAAGCACAAAACAAGAATTGTTACTTTATGAATGTAAATAGTAGAAAGAATTAGTCACTTTAGACTTCTCCACACACAAACAGATGACACATTACTGGGAAAATCTGTCTGGAAGACAAAACAGTCAGCATGTGATCCTACAGAATTAAGAGAAGGCATATAAATAAGATAAATTTAATTCTGATTTATTTTTTAAAAACTTCTTAGATTCACAATAAGCCCTCTTCTCAAAGTCTGAAAATCTTAATAGATATGGAGATGCCTTCAATTTTCCAGAAAACTGATGTAATAGTGATGTCCTAAAGTAAAAAAAAAACCTAAAAATATCTGAGTTCCAAGATCCAACCCTGTAAGTGTCTTCAATTTATAAAACTGTAATATTGTACTCAATTTCAGCAAACACGTTGTGTCATACATTACTGAGTTTTCTTTACAGACCTCATAGTGAGGACAGAAAGTTACAGGCTCAGACTACAGCTAAAGCCTAAAACATAAATAGCAGAATATTTGAACTGTGATACCAAATAATCTGTTCTTATATATCAGTTGTATCCACATCCAGTTCAAACACATTCAAACAACACCTTAGTTTCCATATGTCAATGTGCCCTAATTAATAGCTGGCCCCATGCAGGCATATGGAAGTGAGGAAAGACAAAAACCACTGAAGCAAATGCTAAAGTTGCAGAGCTGCTGCCAAGGTGTTTGGATTCTTGGGCTAAATGGCCAGAAACAGCAGAAGATCAAATCCATTGCTTAGACTAACTCTCTTCCTTTCCTTCAGTTTTCAACAGATGTTTGGAAATATTAACCTCTTTCTGAACTTTCCCTTGAGAGTGACTGCATATAAAGAATCTTTTCTGCTTTAGAAGCAGATGATCATGAGAGAAAGCCAAGAGTTTCCCTTAGTGGGCACTCTGCAGTAGCCTCCTCCTGCTCCACAGGCAGTTTTTCTATTTTAATTCATCCATGTCTATGGAAGCCATTTCCACCTGAGAGACCTGCCCTGTCTGGAAGGGTACAGGAGGTCTTCTGCCAAAAATACAACCACCTACACAAGCAGCCACTGATGTGGGGAGCGCTGAGTCCCGTGAATGATCAGGTTCCTCACTTTCTGGCAAACACACTGATTAACAACCAGGACCCCTTTGATTTCAAGCTCTCACAGTTCTGAGATTAACACAGAAAATTTCCAATATATTTTTCCAGATAAACTGACTGTCCTATCTTATCAGCAACTTTTTTTTTTTCCCATAGGTCCTTCATATTCTTTTAACCTCTTTGAGGCTTGTGGTGGCCCTTTAAGTCCACAGTGTTTCGGCAAGAATTTTGTGGAAGGTCTAGCCCAAGCAGACAACCTGTCTCACAGACAGACAGATATTACCACTGTAACACCAGTTATGTAACACCAGTTTATTTCAGTTTACTTACAGTACTCCACAATTCTCTCTCCTTTGCTGTTCTCAAACTTTATAACTATGTTGTTCCCAAATGGTTTGGATTTTCTTGTCATCATACCTCTGGAATTGCCACCTTATGGCCTCCAGTATCAACTGCTGATAAAAACTTAGGTCTTTTTCACACATTTGATGAATTATCTTTATAATAGGTTGGTTTTCTATACAATTCATTAGGTATTTCCACCCTTAAGCCATTTGCAACCTTCAGTTTATTTTCAACTGAGTCCTTTGCAACCTGGCCTGGGGCAACCAACATCACTAGGAAGTTCAGTCACAGATATGGGAGTTATAAACCACCAGCAAATTTTAAAGACTGGTTTTGTTTCTCTCTGCAGTTACCCTCACCTTACTTTGACAACTTCCACCACGACTGGGCAAGAGAAACTTTAGTTACGCCACCACTTGGAAGCGGCAGCTCAGTATTGCCTGTGCCTTCCGCGCTGGAGCTCGTGCACGGGGCAGTGCTGGAGCTGGAGTCTGATGTGCCTTTACTCCTTGTGTAATCGTCCTGCAAAACCTGAAAGCCACCTCTTGCACTGGTTTCTAAAAACTTTATTACAAAAGCCTTTCCATTTGTGTTTTGAAGTTGTCAAGACAATGGTATATATTTAGATTGAGGGTTTTATTTTTAAGTTACATTCTTGCTTGCTTCATTATTATTAAATGACAAAATTTAATACTCTATGTGACAGCTAAATGATTACCACAGTTACTATCTTCAGAAATATATTAATAATTTTTCATTGGAAAAATCATCTTAAACTGCCTATACAAATTTTATTTGGTGGTATCTTGTCATAACCAAATTGCTAGTTCTGAACTCCACATGCCCCAATCAAGACCATGTGTTACAATGTAAGTCCTGCTCTAAATGAGCATGATTGACACTGATACAAACTTTGAGGAATTTTAAGAAATTTTTCCTTATTCTTTACAAAGGATGTACAGGTTGCAATTTTTCAGTAGTTTAGGTCCTAACTTATCCGCAGACAATTTTTGCCATGCCCAAAAGCATGTCCCGATAAGATGCTGACATTGCAGTCAAACTTCAGTCTTCACCAATTTCACTTAAATTTCAGCTTGGATTTTGCCATGAACAGCAAAAACAATTATTGATCAAACAGATAACTCAGTCACTGCATTGCCTATTCAAAGGAGCAGCAAACATTACAGTAAATAGACCTATCACATTTATATGCAAACATGGAGACTTAGATTTGACAGCCTATGTATGTCATCCCTTGAGTACCACCTGATGGGACTTTATCATCTTCTCTTGCTTATGGTGCATTACTGCTTAAAAACTGAAGTAGGTTATTTTCAAACAGTTCCCTAACCTTTAACAGGCATTGAGATGTCTGTGTTTCTTATACAATGGAAAGTATTAAACTCCCAAGAATATTAGCCCTCTATGTGGCCCAACTGTATAGAAATGCATCTTCAAATGGGAAAACTGACTCCCACATATGTTCTTTCCTTTTTTTTTTGGTGCAGTACCTGTGGACTCAGGTGGGCACACCAGGAGCAGAAACCTAATTTTTAAAAGGCTTTGTAATGGTTTACACGGACAGAGGGTAATACAGTAAACTAGTGAAAGAATTGCCACGCCACATACCATGCCTACTTTGCTGACTGTTTTACAAACAACTCAGGGGCTGATTTCCCGATGAGGAGTCGGCAGTGGGTACTGGATGTGACAGAAGCACACAGGCAGAAGAAGGCAGCTGCCCAGGGCAAAGCATTGCTCCCCAAGCAGCACTGCTTCCCACCCTGGGACTTGACGCAGCACCTTCCATGAAGCTGCGTCACTTTACACCAGCTGAAGAACATGTGATTGCATCTGCCTGCCACAAAACAGGCCAGCAAACACAGGCTCGGCAGAGAGAGGCTGGCACCATGCTGTCAGGCAGCAGGACAGCAGTGAGAACCCAGTAGGCTCCCTTAATCTTCTGGAGGAATACTGGAAAACTTTGGTTTCTCCTCATTCTGTCTGTCGGGATTCTGGAAGGACTTAGATGTCCGAGAAAGTCCACTCCGTGCACAGTTTGAATCCCAGACACCTGAGTAAATGAAATTATTTTGCAACTGTGGCCTACTTTGTGCCATTATGTTTTGTTCATACAGATACTCATTTTACAACAGTAGTAATAGAAGTACCTCTAAAAACCAGTAAAGCTATTTTATGAGGGTGAGGGAAGCATCCATAAAAAAGTTGACTGCACCCAAGTCTCCCGATAAAAAACCCCATACTAGTGGGAATACATTTGGGGAAGCTATCTTAAAAAACCCCCCCACCTTACCTTAATAATCCTGATGCCATTGCCAGGTTTCTGTTTCTCTACAAACTTCCTTTTCTCCCTCAACCCAAAAGCTGTATTTCCTTTACTTCAGCTACAGACCACTGTAACTGGACTCAACCTCAGTGTCACTTCATTCCAAAAACAACAAGATGCCTCACAAGCCACACTGGCTGCTTTCCAGACTGGGGGAGGCAAGAAAGGGGGGAGGGGGCAGCATGCTAATTAAAAAACACATACCAAAAAAACCACAACCACCCACCCCAATAGCAATCACCCAAAACACTGCTCCAATTTTGTATATTTGCACTGTCAATAGATAAATAATTTTAACTTAATTGTGAGTCCTAGGCCTATACACAATATTAACACTACATAGGTGTTAACATTTAGGATGAGGATTTTTGATTTCCATCTGATTTACTATGTAATCAGTTGGTCTAACTCCATCAAAAACCTATTTTGACTAAACAGCAGTTAAAAAAACACCAATAGCTACAAGATGTTTTAGCGCCTGCCAACCTGCTGTACAACTGCTGTTTTTTATAAACAGCTTTTCCATTCTGGCTTTGTGACCATCTCTTTCCGTTTTCTGAAATAGATATAAGCATCCTAAGCATTAAGGACTGCCAATAAAACTCCCAACTGGTAAGAAAACAAAACTCTCAGAATTTTTTTTTTTTTTTAACAGGGCTTTAGCAACATTTTTGATCCACTGCAGAACAAATATGCAGCTCAGTGGGGGAAGCGAAACGGAATCAATATATTTCAGCTAGCCTGTTAATGGGAAACAATAATGAATGTGCGTATGCAACATGACATACGTTTGTTCAGCAAAAACAAGACCTCAATAACTGCAAGACCCTTCTCAGGCCAGCCTGAACAGCCAGGCTATGTTCTAGGGACAAGGATAAGCCACTTTTCTCAAAAAGAAAGAAATCACAACAAGCAGAAATGAGGAACACCAAAATTGCTACCAAAATTAAATGCAAATAAAAAAATATTTAAATTAAATCCCTGGAAGGACAAAGGTTGATTAACTCATACTACTTTGTACAGTATTTCCAGTTCAAGTTCTTGTAACAGAATTTTTTATGTAAAAAGGCCCTAATTTTTGACATTTTAAAACAGTGTCCTCACTGGAAGGAAAGAATGCATTGAATTTCCATTTTGCCAGAGATCTCTATTCATACTGGAACACAAAGAGATAAGACAGATTCTCGTAATGATGCTTGGAAATAATCTGCCCTGAATTTCAATGTATTATTACATTTTTGAGTATACTTTGCATTTAATTACTCGCTTCACCAGTGGTTGCTCATTACACATAAATCACGTCAATCTAATCACTCTAAGCATTTGTAAATTGCTGCTGTCTAACAATATAGAAGATAACGCATTTTAAGGTCACTGTAAGTGTTCTTTACAATATATAGTACACAATAATGTACAGTAATGTACTATCATTTCAACCAGGCTAGGACAAAGTCCCTATCTTCACCATTTAACTGAATACAGAAAACCACCCATAGAACATATTTTCTAGATGTTAAAATACAAATCCAAGCATTTTAAGTTGCCTGGATTCTCAATACAGTGTTAGGTAGCAGGACCTGGGGTCAGCCAGAAGTTTCTACCCTCCCATCATCATCATGTTTATGTCAGCACTTACATGGCTAAATCTAACTCATCTTCTAAAATCATGAATCCCAGTACCAGTTTAAGGTGTTTACAGAAATCTTCACTCCCACATTTGAAATCCAGCACCCATCCAGGTACCTCTTGTACCCTAGATGAAACAAGGATCAGTCCTGTGACATCTAAAACTCTGCACTAACTGGCACAAGCATAAATGTTAGTAAAACTGGACAGAAGGGTCTTAATAAGATTACAGGGGGAGATGGCAAGGAACACTGTGAATCTATGGTCCTTCCCATACACCATTTTCAGGTCTAAACAAAAATGATTCAGAGATATTTTAGAAGCCTTTCTCTCCCCACATAAACAAAGGGATGAGGATGGGACAGTATGGCAGCTTCCTTTCCCATCCCATATGCAGGTGTAGCAAGTTCATCACAGAAAGTACATGACATAACTTCCAGGATAACCAGACACTAATTAGTAACAATTAACAAATTTTAATACTAGTTATTGAATGTGTGTATCTTCAAAATTTGCTTGCAATGTTTAAGTCTCAAAGAAATAACTCCATGTTCCGTATTCTGGATATGCTGCCCATGCAAGGGGATGACTTGCGGTCACCGCTCTGCAAACCCAGCCACCTGGGTTCAACTGGATATTGGCCCCCAGGCTTGGCATCTCTGGCAGGATCTCAGCAGGGGTATTTCAGCCCTGTTTTCCTTTTCTTAAATAAAACAAGTGCCTTGGAAACACATTGACTCAAAAAAATCTTCTAAAAATTAAGGCTACCTTGAAAAGCCTTAAAGAGAAAGAAAGCGGAGGATCATATTTGCAAAAAACAGGTTCATTTTTTATTTAGCAATGCTGATGCTGTAGTTCAATCTTTGCTAAGCACGTTCACCATTGAGTGCTTGGTACTCCACCATGCTAAAAAGGACTTGTGGGCCACGAATGGGCAGCCATAATTGCCTTCCCAATTACTGGTTTCAAAAAAAGTGAATTTAAAATGAACTAAACCAATGCTCACTTTTTTTTTTTTTCTCACAGGGACCTATGTGCCTGGCCATGCAATCAGGAAGGAAGGGTGCCTCCCAGGCAGCAGGTTTCCCTCCCCTCCCCAGCAGCAAAAACAGCAAGATCAATGCCCAGTGCCACTAGAACAACCTATGGACACAGGAAAGGAGAAGAGAGAGCCTGGAAACATCTGCCCTGGGCTGGCCAAAGAGCACAGAAGGAGAAAAGAGGAGGATACAACCGGGTCTTGCTGATCACCTCTGGGAAAGTTTAAAAAAACCCGCAATTGGAGACAAAACTAAAAGCATGCTAATTTGGGGCAGCAGGGAAGTTCAGTTAAACTTTTTTGTTCTTATTACTAGTTCTAACTACAAACTGCAATTAATGAGCAACATCAAACCAGGCATTCTTACTGCCCTGGCTGAAGCTCCAAAACATCACATATTTTCTGTTGTATGCCTATGAACATCTATTTTCCATGAAATTATGATTTTTCCTACTTGTAAGATATGCAAAGAGGGTCCCATAACCCATTAGTGAAGTACCTACTATCTTTGCTGCCCCTAATTTTGATTCTGGCTAATTTTGGCACAAACACAAGGTTGCAAGTGAGTGGCTGGGGGCTGGAGGAAGGACAGAAGGACAGAGAGAAGAATACATTACCCTTTTTTGGAACTGATGAAACATCAAATCCGCAAACAGTCTGTTTACCCAGTGCCCAGGCACAAAGCACTCTGTGCTGCTCAGGCTGCTGTTCCAGCAGTTGGAACTACCTGGCTAGATTAAGAAATTGTACACAACAGCTTATGTAGCTTAATACAGCCTTGTATATGGCATGTCTTATGGACAGATATATCAATATGGCCTTTACTTCCTGAATTTCATGTGGAAATAAAGTATCTTTAAACTATTTCAAGACAATTGCTGAAATTTTTCAAGAAACTCCATTTGTTTCTCTTTACATTTGCTGGTGATCTGGGATCAGTAAGGATGGCAGCAGCTCAAAGAAGTACTATCACTTCTATAATCTCACTCAGGATCAGACAAGGAGAGCTCACAAAAATCAGATTACGGAAAAGGCAGTAGGGAACTCCCCATACTTAGCAGGCGGCTTTGGAAATGTTGCCTCACTGCTTCTCAGTAAAAAAAAATCTTCATTGGATCATCTGCATTTGAAAGCCTCCCTGGATAGAGACATATAGCAGGATATCTCTAGTGAAAATAAAACCAGATTGCCTTTTTTTTCAAGATCTCTCACAAATAAGACACACAGGTGTGGTATTTCTGAGGTCAAAAGTTATTATCTGACTTTGGAAGCAGCCATCTGAGATGAGATGCTGATTTTAGATCACCTAAAAGGGTGTGGAAATGTAATATATTTGCCTTAACAATCTGGGAATAAAGAGACTTTGCTCTTTTTTATTTGTTTGTTTAAATTATGGGATTTCAGTGAAATTAAACCAAGGTAGTTCACAGATGTATCCAACTGTTGTGACTTCTGAATGAAATAGGCGCTGTGAATGAAAGTTTCAAGGGCCAGTGCTGATCCTGACGCTGAAAGCCTGGAAGAGGTATTACAAGATCAGAATTAAGCCCATGTCCTTATCTCCTCTATCGGATCTTGAGCCTAGAAGTAGAAAGCACAATCCTTCAGAGGAGGTGAATGAACAAGAAACATTGCCTCCAGTTAAAAGTTCTCCTAAATATATGTTTGGCTTGAGACAAAAAAAAATGTAGCAGTCTTCCTGTTCAGAGTATAAGAAGTGCCAAAAAAAGGAGTTTATTTTTGGGTCTGACTATGCAAAGAAATAGTATCACAGAGTTACAGCTCATTATCCCTGGAAGCAATAGAATAACACTAGTAAAAACATGCAGAGGCCAAACACAACCTTTTCTTTTTCAGTCACTCCAGAAACCAGCCCTCTTTCAAACCACTACAGGGATGCAATGAAATCTCATGGGAGAAGAACCTTCACTAAGAACCTGAAGGACCCCCAAGCCCAAAGTGAAGCATAGTCCAACTGCAGTGCAGCTTGTTTTCTAAAGGATCATGGCTCGGTCCATTTCTAACCTTCTCTTTCCTCCCTATACATGTCCTAGCTGTGATATCCCATCTTTTCCTCTGCACTATCCAGATGCTTGACAAGCCTTTCCCTGATCCACCTTAAGTGATGTACATTACAGAATCCACAGACGCTCTGCTGCACATTTCTCACTGTTTCAGTGCCCTCAAAAGCATACAATTTTGGCACAAACACAAGGTTACAAGTGAGTGGCTGGGGGCTGGAGGAAGGACAGAAGGACAGGGAGAAGAATACTTTACCCTTTTTTGGAACTGATGAAACATCAAATCCGCAAACACTGTCTGTTTACACCCAGTGCCCAAGCACAAAGCACTCTGCGCTGCTCAGGCTGCTGTTCCAGCAGTTGGACCTGCCAGCATGGAAAGAGAAACACCTTCACGATCAAACACTTCTCTCCTGCTCTGCAACAGTAGGGACAATTGTCTGAAACACTGGTGGCCACACATGTTGAAGTAATGTGTCACCATAAATTCTTACCAAACACCAATTTACCCTTACTCATTTCTCTGCTTTTTCCATATAGCTCTAAGCCAGATGAGATCGCTTTCCATGGCCTTATGAACCACCACTAACCTGGACCTAAGAGCAGCAAGAACTGCATCACTGTGTTCTCTTTAAAGTATTTTAAAGTAGAAAAAACAGGGGTTTTTTCCCCCCTCTGGCACTACTCACATTTGTCATAACTATATTAAAGAAAGGAACTTGCTGAGAAATTTTCTGCCATTTAAAAGGGATATGCATGTATACCTAAGAGATCAGGTTGGTTCAAATGTTTACTTCACCAACTTTACGAAGTCCAGTTTATAGAAGGTGACTGCACAACTTGCTCTCTATGTCAGTATGATGTAGGCATCAACCACTTTATCTGCTGAAGCAGAAAATAAAATTTAAGTAATCATCCAGTCTTACGACTGCTTGTCATAAAAGCACTGCCCACCTGAAGTTCAAATAACCTCTTATCCAACATGTTACAAAAATACATTAAAGATGGTAAAACAATGAGCTAAAGAATTTCACACTTCAGTATCTAATCACTGAGGCATTTTACCTTCCCTCTGATTCTGCGCTCAGTGACCATAATGGTCTTCTATAGTTTAAAGCAACACTTAAGAATTATTAGGACTGCTGTGGAAAGGTTTTAGGAGACTAATGGATTCACACTTGTGGTTAAGTAATTGGGTTGAAATTCCAAATCTGCTTAAATTAGCCGGACTTCTTCATCAACTTCAGCTGGGTCAGGATCTAACGGAAATTGGATTCTCTATGTTTTGCAAAAGCACAAATAAAAAGATCTGTGCTTTTATCCAAGGTTCAAGAAACAGAAGTTGTTCAGTTTCCTGTCTTCATTAGTTTTGTTGTCAAACAACAAATACCACCCACACATGTACTTTTTAATACAATGAGACAAATGTCACTGCAATCATCATTTGTGACTGGAAAGTTTGGCAAGGTGCCAGAGCAGTGAAAGTGATCCCATCACAGATTGTTCAGCAACAGCGACAACATTAAATTCCTACGTGCTCTGTTCCACAACATGCTACAGTGAAAAACATGAACACAAGTCTGTGAAATTGAAGCTGATCACAGAGCCAATGAACGCTCTTTTCATTCACCTTGTATTCAATTTTCATTCAATTTTTGTAAATAAACAAAAACACTTACTAAGAGTTTCCCTTTTAGCTTACTGTCCTTCTGTAGTCTTTGGGCTGGCCTTAAGCTGCAGGAATACTCAAGCTGCTCACTATTTTTAGAAGTAAGCAATTCAATAAATCACTTGAAAGTATTATAAAGCCAATGGTCAGTCTTACTCTGAGGGGAAAAAATATAAAAGTATCATTGCTCAACCTACAGCAGTATTTACAGAGTAGACACTAGCAAAGACCAGCCTGCTCCTTGCTGCCCAAGCAGCAAAGCTCCCATCTTTGAGACAATGATTTATCCCACAGTCTAATAAGATCTGTCTGGTGCTCTCATAACACTGGAATTTATAATCTAGCAGCTGGGAAAACACAGAGTAGGACTCGGAGGTTCAAAGCTGATCTACAGGATTCAGGCTTTTCTGTAACCTCAGATCTGAAGAAAGATCCAAGAGCACAGGATCAAGAAAGGCACAGATGGTCTCCGCATCCACACTTGTCACAGGACACATTACAAATGTTAATTACCAGCCCATGAAAAGCACTTTCTCAATACTTAATTTTCGGATTAAAAAAAATGTCACTTCTATCTTCAAGGAAGACCCAGGGAACTACAGGCTGGTCAGCTTCACCTTGGTCCCTTGAAAGGGATCACAAAACACAGAGGAGTGACTGATACACCAGACAGTCATGCTGCCACCCAGACAGATCCCAGCAGGTCAGAGAAATGCACCAACAGGAAGCTCAAGGAAGTCAACAGGAACCTCAGCCAGAGAAAATATGAAATCCTGAACGTGGAGAGGAATAACCCCAGGCACCAGTGCATGCAGGAGGTCACCCATGCAGGAGGTCACCAGGAAAACAGCTTTGTAGAAGAGGCCCTGAGTTCCTGGTGGACACCAAGTTGAACATGAACCAGCAATAAGCCCTTGTGGTAGAACAAGTTGAACAGCGTCCTGGCCTGTGTCAGAAAAAGTACTGACAGGAGGTGGAGGCAAGTGCCCCTCCACCAGGCACCAGAGAGGCCACACGTGGAATGACAGGCTCAGTTCTGGGATCCCAAATACAGGAGAGACATGGACATACTGGACAAAGTGCAGCAAAAGGCCACCAGGATGACTTCAACCTCCAGAATGCTTCCAGGAGACCTCACTGCAGCCTTCTAGTGCCTTAAGGGGGCTTATAGAAAGGAGGGAGAGGGACTTTTCTTATGGACAGACAGTGACAGGACATGGGGCAAAGGTTTTAAACTCAAAAAAGGGTGAGTTTAGATTAGATGTTAGGAAGAAATTCTTTACTCAGACAGTGGTGAAGCAGTGGAACAGGCTGCCCAGAGAAGTGGTGGATGCCCCATCCCTGGAAGTGTTCAAGGCCAGGTTGGGTGGGGCTCTGTGAGTGGCTGCCCATGGCCAGAGGCTTGAATCTAGATGATATTTAAGGTCCTTTCCATTCCAAACCATTCTATAATACCATGATTAAGAGACTGGAGCATCTCTCCTATGAGGAAAGTCTCAGGGAGCTGGGATTGTTCAGTCTGGAGAAGGGAGGGCTTAGGGGGATCTTGCAGATGTCTGTAAATGCCTGAATGGAGGGTGCACAGAGCCAGGCTCTTCCCAGTGGCGCCCAATTCCAGAACCAGAGCCAATGGGCACACACTGAAACACAGGAGGTTCCCTCTGAGTATCAGGGAACATTTTTTCCTTGTGAGGGCAACCAAGCACTGGTACAGGTTGCCCAGAGAGTCTGTGAAGCCTCCCTCCTTGAAGATAATAAAAACCCATCTGGACATGGTGCTGGGCAACTGGCTCTAGGGGCCCCTGCGTGAGCAACGGGGTTGGATCAGATGATCTCCAGAGGTCCCTTCCCACCTCAGACATCTCTAGCACATCTCTATCCATTGGTAGGTACTGCGTACCTGAAGGCTGCCAACCAATAATTCTCAACTGGACTCATTCTAGACTAAAAACAGTATAACAAATAAGGATCAAAACCGTTAGTGGCTTCACCTTTATTCTTGCATAGTTACAGTTTTCTAATACAATTCCTTTTAAGGGCAAAGTGGTGATGTTTGGTCTGTGTCCAAACAACTACAAAAATTACATAAAAAGTCCTTAGTAAATTACTTCCATTCATTCTTTATTATGGGAGAGTGGAATCATCCTACAATCTCACCACTCCCAGTTCTGCCTCCAGTAATCCATACTACGTATAAACTTTTTAAATTTTTCATAAGGAAGAAAAAAAATCCCAAATCTAGTATGTATCTTCCACACCAACTTTACTAGGCAGGTTTCCACTCGAGAACTGTAAGAAACCAAATGACAGTTGAAATTTAAAAATTAATTAAGTTTATCTCCTTACTAAATTATGTCTAAGCAGCTGGTGTTTATCTGACTCTCGTCTCACCCTTTAGTTGTTCCTCACAGTCCATCATACCCATTCATATCTCGTGTTACTCTTCTACTTTGTAGAAGAGGGTAGAGCAGGATCATATTTGTTCTGAGTTTGTACACAGCGTAACCTAACAGGATCCTGCTCCAAGATCAAAATGTGAGTTTCAGTGTTCTAATAACTAGCAGTATTTACAAAAATAACATTATTAGTCTGAGAGGGAACATTTCATTTTACTCTTATGTTAGTGTGCAAGTTCCTAATGTGTCGTATGTCTCTCCTCCACTAAGCAAATCTAGTATTTTAAGTTTGCATTCTGCAAATTGCCTGTTACAATACATTTGAACACACATATGAAAGCTAAATCCATAGCACTTTGTTAATCAAGCAAAAAACCCCACTTTGTTTTGTCCATGATGAGCCTATAGCCCACTCAAACAGCAAAGCTGAAAGTCTCATTTAAAGGGCAGCAATGAATTCACACCAGGCTTTAGAAAGAATGCAGAGAAAAGGGGCAAAGGAGCAGAAAGCAAATTCAACCCAGCCAAACAACAAATGTAAGTAACAGGCAACTGATTTCTTCCACACAAACTCTGAAGATTCTTCTGCATCCCATATACCACATAGATGTCTCTATCTTTAAAACAAACAAACAAGAGAGAGCAAATAAATCAACACAAAACATAACAAACCACAGAAATCATGCCCCAAAGCATACTTTTTCATGGACTAAACTCCTACCAGCATCTGTCACCCCTACTCTGAACCCTCTGGAATAGGCTTGTAAATGCTCTGTACTGTGTATCTGTCACAAATTTCACTTTGTGAGGTGGGTAAAACTGAGCCCAATGTGTGAGAAGTTAAAGTCTTCCTTACACACCTTGGGCTTTCATATTCCTCCAGCATCATCACACAGCTCTCTGCGTCTTTAGTTTTCAGACTTCTCAACTAATCATTTCTCATGATTTTGAAAGCTACGTATTTGTAAGAACAAATACTTTTGTGGGAAATTCATCCTTTAAACTACCAAGAGGTGCTCACAAACAAACCAGTATCTGGGAATAGGTAATTCCACAGGTAAGTAACAGGAGCAGTGCCCACAGTCAGCTGGGTTAGGAATGTCCTCTGTCCATACCCTCTAAGCCTGGGGACAGAAATTGGGCTGGAGATAAAGTGGCAGCTCAACTAGGCTAAACAGAAGAAAACACTAATCTCTTCACTATTTATAACAGTAGAGAAAATACTGCAACAATCTGGCATGTTATCAGAAGCCCATGTTCACTACTACCCTAAATTCTCAATCATAGTGCTCTAGCGGTTTACAGGCAAACTAGCAGAGCTACTTGCAACGGGGTTTTCTTCCAAGTACCTGATAAACTCAGCATTGCAGGCCACTGATGGACCCTCTACTTCAAAACCTCTTCTCCTTATCAACAAAATCAGCAGTTTCCATAGGGTGTATTAACCGCAGCATGGTACTAACGTGGCTGTTTGTGGCATCTGAACTAAGCTTCATACAAAAGGTGAATTAAACAGGACTGCAAATTAATCCACACTTCAAGACAAAAGTACTGGTAATTACACTACTTACTCTTTTTCACGTAGTTTCAAATTGCTGGAAATCCAAATGCAGCCAAAGCAAGGATAGGCTGCCCAAAAAGAGTTTCAAGCGCAAAATGAGTCTGTAGTGTCAGCACCTTGGTGTTATTTGTTTCTCTATACAGGTTAATGAATTAGTTCTGACAAAGTATGAAAACACAGAGCTTCTCAACAAGGCTTTACCAGCTCTCAAAGACACTCTGGCTATTCTGCTGTTACCTACCAGCCCACACACAGCATGCTCATGCCTATTCCAGCATGACAAACAGCACGAGCGAAACAGCAACAAAAATGTTCTCCACTGTTCTCCACTTGGACATCTACATGGCTACAGCAATATAAAGAAACAAATTTTGTATATTACCCATGACTATCAGTCTCTCTTACTCTCTTTTCTGTCATATCTGTTTTCTCCTTCCAAGGCTTCAGAAATTGGAGAAGTAAGATTCATCTTTATAAAGTACTTCTTCCTCTCTTTCTATCCCCATGTTTAAGAGTGAGGGTCAGAAACAGACTACCAGTGGTGCAGCCACACAGTGGACTTCTTTCTGAAGGAGACAATATGGCTCTAAGACCTAAAGGTGCAACTCCTTTTTTTAATCTTGACTACTGGACCAAATTCTCAGGCAATGTTTTAACAATATTAATTCCATCACAGACCTACGATGCATTCATCCCTGTATCCCAGGCAGTCCACAGAACTGACTTTGTCAAGAGCCCCTGAAACCTCTAGGTTTAAAATGCCATTCCATCCAAGGGCACACACATCAAGTGTTATGTGTGAATTACCTGTACCTACACCGCACACCAGAACATCATGTAATGCTTTTTAATTGCATTATCCAGGTAGCATACACCGCAAAAACAGTACCCAGATCACTTCGCTTTCAAATCTGATTAAATTCTGAAGTTTTTCAGGACATCTTTTGTTCTGAAGAGTACTCGTCACTGCAACAGTTTACGATCTCTCAGCCGTGGACACCCCTTCAGTTTCTTTTGCTCCCAGTCCCCAGCTCAGAAGGCCAGGGAGTCAAATGCTGCTGATTGCGCGCTAGTTCTCCATTTGGCAGGTATCCCATTTGACAAATCACAGCCAGATCGTGCCAGTCCTATTACCCTCCCACAGTCTGCAGTTAGACCTCTGCATTCATTTTATGCCTGCTTCTCTCAAGTTTAATCTGTTGCTTTAAAATTACTTGGAAGAACACTCAGATTAAGCTTTATGTACTCCCACACTAACAATCACTAAAGAAATAGACAGAAACCAAAGATAATTTCTTTACAGTGTTAAACTGTAAGTTTTCTTAGTTTATAGTACTCGAAAGTATACGCAAAGAAAGCAGAAACCAGCCAGGTCATGACAGTAAGACGTACTCTTCCAAAGAGGGTAACTATGTGCACCTGGTTACCAAAAATGACTGGAGAGTTGATTACGTATACTAAAAGTAGCCTAATAGGTATGACTCTACTCATCACATCTATGAGGTAGGTTTTCTATCTAAGGAAGTAAATACATGCAAGAACTACACTTTTATATGCACACATACTCCTAAGTGTAAGGCAGAAATACCAGTTACCTTTAACTGCCCTTCTACTCAAAAGCATGTTGAAGGCTGACAAACAGAACAGTGCACTCTGATAATCCACGTTATATACAGACTACACCTATGTAATGCAGTTGATAATTCAGATTACTGTGCTCCACTTGAGAATTTCACTTTTTTTTTTTTCTATTGGTTATATACAGGAAGTTCCTCTAAGCCTCCTCTGCCACTTAAGAGTTTCAGTACGAACGGGAGACGGATCAGACCAGAAGCACGTTAAGGTGCCTTTCATTCTAAGGCTACCAGTCAAGTGTCAAAAGGTTTTGTACCAACCAAGCTGTTCCAGCCTGTCAGGCCTCAGCACCATGGATGGTTTGACTCAGGCACACCATAACCACAACTCATGGCCTGTGACAGACTCATCCTACTCCAATGTCCCAGTGGCATAACACTGATCCTGTCAGTATTGTAACAATCTTGCTCTGAAGTAATATGGAGATAACTTGTATTTCTGCTGCTACTT
This sequence comes from Empidonax traillii, assembly GCF_003031625.1. Classification (NCBI taxonomy): domain Eukaryota; kingdom Metazoa; phylum Chordata; class Aves; order Passeriformes; family Tyrannidae; genus Empidonax; species Empidonax traillii. The sequence continues at coordinate 748,040 of NW_020955571.1, forward strand.
TCCTTCAGGGATTTTTTTACGTGTTCTTTGTTTTGAATTTGTTTCTTTTTTAATTTTTTTTTACAACTGTGGGTACAGGGAAGACCCCAATGGTAATATGGCACTACTACTTCCCTAAACCTGAACTCTTGCTAAATAAGAATGATTATCCAGATTAAAGAAAAAAAAGTAATTCAAATGGATGTCTTCTAAACTTCCATTTTCCATAACCACTGCACACCTATCACATGAATCCTCCGCAGAACTACACACAGACTTAATCTTGCTACCCTGATTATCCCAAGAGGAAAATAATTACAGAAAACTCTCCACGATAAAATCATTAAGCCTAAGTCTGCGGGATCTCAGCCGGTGGGTGTGTTCAGCAGGTTGTTCCCAAACGCACCGAGTTCCGCGCACGCTTCCATAGAATTCGAATCGGGCCTCTGCATAGTACTGCTCCATTCCCAAACTTTCCACAGGTCGCCCACCCAGGTCTCCTCCCCACGGCCACCCGGGGCAGCCCGCAGGGCACGGCTCTCCAAAACACCTCTGCGCACACGACCGGGATGAACATCCTTCCCACCCCACACAGCCAAGTCTCCACTCCCGATGCTCAAACTCCTTCGGACACCGGTGGCGCCCCACGCCCCCCACCCGCTTTTAGCTGCTTTCCGCCGCCCGCACCGGCCGCCCCCGGAGCCCGGCAGCCGCTTCCCCTGGGACTTGTTGAGCGCCGGCCCGTCCGCCCCCGGCGACCCCACAGCCCCCAGTGCCCGCCCGCTTCCCTGCTCCGCTCCGGGCCGCAGGCCGCCCCCACTGCTCCCCGGCCTGGCCCGGGACACCGGCCGGCCCGGCCCGGCCCGGCCCGGCCCGGCCCGCCCCGCCGGCGCCGCACCCCCGAGCGGGCCCCTCCACCGCTCCCGCCCCGCTCCCGCCCTCGCCCTCCCGGGACGCACCTTGAGGCTGCCCCGGAGGGGGCCCTTGCCGTGGCCGGTCAGCGCCGGGGGGGCGCTCCCCAGGCCGCCCTCCTCCTCCTCCTCTTCCTCCTCCACCTCCACCACCACATCTTCGTCTTCGTCCTCCTCCTCCAGCGCCGCGGCGGAGCCCTCCCGCCGGGGCGGCCTCCAGGCGCTCTCGGGCTTGGGGGGCCGGACCGCGTCCACCTGCGCGGCCGCCGCGCTCAGCCGCCGGCTGCCCATGCTGGAGCGCTTGGCCAAGCGCCGCGCCTGCATGGTGCCTCCGCCCGGCCGGCCCGGCCGCCTCCCGCCGCGCTCAGCCCCGGCCGCGGGCAGCGGCCCCGCCGAGCTGCCCAAGGGGCGGCGGCGGCGCTCACCGGGGGGCGGCGGTGGGTGTGTGCGGCGGGCGCGCCGCGGCCATGGGGGCCCGCGGGCGCGGCCAGGCGGGCCCGTAGCCGGCGCGGCCGCCCAGCCGCTCGCCCACCTGCTCCCGGCGCCCGCCTCCTCCTCTTTCCCCGCCGGCTGCCGCCCGGCCCGGCCCGGCCCGGCCCGGCTGTCGGGCGCGGCGCGGGGTCCGCTCCCGCTCGCTTTTCTCGCCGCCGCCGGTCCCCGGCGTCAAAACCCGGACTGGATTCCCGCCGGCCGCGGCTCCGCCAGGCGCGGCGCGGGGCGGCGGGGCCGCGCTGCCTTGGCCCGCAGCGGCGGGCGGGCTCCCCTGCGGGCGGCGCCGGCCCCCCACACACACCCGCCCCGGGCCCGGGACGCCCTGCCGGGGCAGCGGGGCCCGGGCCGGCCCTGATGGCGACGGGTCTGTCTAAACGGCGGGAGGGCCGGGAGTGCCCGACAGGACATAGAGGGGTTGGAGCGAGTGCAGAGAAGGGCAACGAAGCTGGTGAAGGGTCTGAAACGCGAGTCTTACGAGGAGCGGCTGAGCAGAGGCTGGGGGTGTTTTCCTGGAGAAGAGGAGGCTCTGGGGTGACCCTGTCGCTCTCTACAACGTAAAAATACCTGAAAGGAGATTGTAGCCAAGTGGGGGTCGGCCTCTTATCCCAAGTAAAAAGCGACGCAACGACAGGACATAGTCTTAAGCTGAGCAGGGGAAGTTCAGGTTGGACACTGGGAGGAATTTCTTCACAGAAAGGATGATTAGACATTGGAATGGGCTGCTCAGGAGGTGGTGGAGTCACCGTCCCTGGAGGTGTGTAAAGGAAAGACTAGATGTGGCACTTAGTGCCATGGTCTAATTGACACGGTGGTGTTCAGTCGTAGGTTAGACTCGATGATGTGAGAGATCTTTTCGAACCTAATTGATTCTACATGGTGCCTCCACCCGACCGACCCGGACGCCTCCCGCTGCGCTCAGCCCCTGTGCCTGACAGCCTCCACCCACAGAAGAGGCTGCCAGATGTCTAGGGCTTCTGAGAAAAAATTATTTTACCTCTCCCCCCTAAAAAAGACAAATGGGGGGAAAATATTGAACTTTTGGAGGAGAAAAAAAGGAAAAACATAGAGAAAAAATGTAGGGGTTTTTTTTTTTTTCAAGATCAATAATTTAAGCAGTGTTACCTACACCCTGTTGGGGAGAAAACTATCCAGTTAGGGAAATAGTTATGGTTTAAATTGTCATAATTCTGTGCTTAAAATACCTTTCTGAAAAATTTTTTTAAGCTATAATAGTTTCCCAACAGTTTGAAGTTACTACAGTTGTTATTTAAATTTATTATAAGCTTCTATGCCATTTATGAATGCCTCCTGAGATTGAATTATATTTAAGGTTGTCATATGCTTTTCCTAACCTCTTCCATTATAAGTCTTAAGGCTATATTTACATGTTATTTTTGAGCCATACATATTTTTTCCCATTTAGAAATGAATTACAGTAATTCCCTTTTCAGCGTTCAGTACCTTTCTCCCTGCATATTCTGTTTTAGCCACATGCCAACAGGCCAAATGTACACCCAATATGTCAACATGGGGCCAAGCTTCACCCTAGGTTAATTCGTCTGTCAAAAAGTGATTATGTTTTTCATTCTGGAATATAGCGTACAGAACTTCCCAGGCAAAAGATTATAGACAATACAGTACCCATTCTTAAAGAAAAAATGAAGTTACTTTTCATGTCCAACTATGTAAGTTGTTTGAATTTTTTCAGCCCAATCCACAAAGTTGGTTTTGTTCATTTTTTCAAGGTTCCCAGAGACTATACGACCCTGGACAAGATCTGCAACAAAATTGCTGGCAAATTCTGGCGTATCAGGTGTCAGCAGTATTTCCCCACCCACCCAAAAGTGTCTCTTCCAGATGTTTTACCACAGCTTTGACCAGCTGCACTGCAACATTGTCTCAGCCCATCTCACAGCAGAACAGCAGCCAAAACCCCTGGTACATGCTGCCACAAGATGTTCTGTCTTTTTTCCTGCCACTGCATGCGCACTTAGCTTCCTGACACCTGGTTGATCAGTTGTAGTTTCTTGAAGCTAATGTTGCATAAAGGATAGATTTGTGGAAGAAAAATAAAGGAGAAATTATTTTTTTTCATTTTATTCCTATGCTGAATGTTCAGATTTAACGTTTTGATTTGACATAATTATGTTTAGGTTTTCCATTAAATGTGAATTCCAACATGAATTTCTATGATACTCGGAGTTCCTGAATACTTGTACCTCAAAGGCATGGAAATGGAATCATTCCAATACCTCCTAGTCTTAAAATTATTTGAAATGTTTTGTATCATTTGAATAGCACCTAAAACTAATTGTGGTTTTCTGTAGGGGCCTGTGTTCAGTTATCTGAATTATAATCATGTTACTGAGGGTCCTATTCGTATCTGCCATGTATTCAGGATATATGCTGAGAGACTTCCTTGACTTTTTTCAAAGGCCTGCATGCTTTAATTGCAGCAAAACCAGAACCAAAAATTAGAAATTATATGCACTGAATGTGTTATCACTGAAATGGCTTATATGAGCCAGCATGAACACTGCACATAACAGAAAGGAGACCAAAGGATCTCTTGCAGAAAGCAGTGGTGATAAAGGATAGTTGGGCTTGCACAGGCACGTCTGTTAACTGCCATGACAACTCACACTTCAGCCTCTGTTTGAACTCCCTATTCAGCCTTTTTGCCATGTTAGTTCCGGGACTTGCTGTAAGGTACAGCTGACTTGACACCTCTTGCCCTGAGGTTTGGTGAGTGAACACAGAAGCAGAGATTGTTAACCAATTATCAGGCTTCCATTTGTCAGTTCGGCAATTGTTTCAAAAATTACTAACTGGGTTCCCTGTTTTGGTGGCAGGAGGCAGAGAAGAGAGGCTCAGGCAGGTTCTCAGGAACCAACAAAACATTCCAGGCCTGCCTGCCTGCAGGAGGGTGCTCCATCCCCCAAGGTGCTGCCTCTTCCCCCAGAGGACTCCAGCAGATCATGGCCCCTTAGATCTCAAAGTGGAGCAGGACAGCAGTGGAGCCCTGCAACAGTCGGTCAGAGGAAAAGTGTAACCAGATTATGGTGGAGGGAGAGGCGATACAATAGTTTTGAGATCAGGAGGGTTAAGGAATGGCAGTCCAGAGTTCACTGGGCTGACGGGCAAGGCAGTCCTGGGAAGGGGCTTAGAGAAAACTAACCTTTATTAGTAATCTGAGCTGCTAGGGCTTCTTACTCCTGCTGGGTTATCAAATGCAACGAGAAGCCACTGTTGACAACTCTACAACAGATTGGTTAAAGATTTCTAGCACTTCTCAGTCGAGCCAGATTGGAGCTGTAGTAAGAATAACTTCTCTCGCAGTATTTGATACAAACAAAAGATAGAAATGACTGTTTGATCCATTTGTCCCAGTCTGTCTGACTTGCAGTATGAATGGAGCTGAAGCTGAACTCATGTTGCCCTCACAGGCTTCCCAGGGGAGCTAAATTATGTAAGAAGTCTTCTAAGGATAGTCAAGGAGTCCTAGATACAGTCCTCTTCAGCATCTTTACATTCACAAAGAATTAAGAATCAAACACAAGCCATAATCCCCTATCACGCATCAACATTTTTTTCCTTGAGACTCAGTCTTAGCACTCTTGGGGTGAACTTGCTGAACAATTCTGGCCCATAGCCACAGCCTGACATCAAGTAAATTCTTGTGATACAGGGGGTAATATGGTATCACTTAGCTTAACAGAGATATCTCATGGTTGTACTACAGCATAATATGCCTCTCACAAAAGTACAGGCTCTGGTTGGAATAATAGCTGTTTACATGTCAATGATTTCCAAGCTTATTAAAAGTTAACATGCACATTCGCACTCCCTTTGTGTACACAGCTCTCCAACACAGCAGAAGTGTTTCAGATGCTTCTTTGCCTCTATTCTTAACAATCAGTTAATATTTCCAAAAATGAAATGTCTCTCTCTCTCGACATATGAGATAATTCAAATAATAAGTACATATAAGCATATATATCCCCCTCTTCAAGTTCTTCTAGAACAATCTGTGAAGGTGAATTAGTGACAGCTTTTCAGTTCATCTTGAATAATTATTGTCTAATTTGCTTAGTATATCTACTGGGCAGCCCTGTGCACTAGCCACAAAAAAAAATATAAAAATCTAGCTCTCCTTAGCACTGCCTTAAGTACTCTATACTGATTAAGATCAGGTGAAGTTTTCTTATGATACTTATTTCTTCCAAACATTTTATACAGTCCATCACTCACTTATTACAGTTAAATATTCCTCTCATTTTTAATATAATTATTAACTGATCTGTTTGACATTTTGTTCCATTCAGCTACTGCTACTTTGTACAGTGATCATCACTGCGGGCAAAGCTTGCCTGACACCACTCTGGGGAATGAGTTCCTTCAAAGAGCAGGTATTCTTCCATAATGCTCATGGAGGTACTACTCTGTAACCACCTCGCTCACAGATCCCAGAGCTGCTCCCACCAGGGACCATCACTCAGCGGCGCAGCTGCCAAGCAGCAACGAGAACTAGCACGGCTAACAAGCATTGCTACGAGGGCGCTTTAGTTTGCCTCACAGGAGCAGGCACATACATGGCAGTGTGCATTTTACTGGACCACCCACAATCCTGCCTCTGCTAGCTCTCCTTTCTATTTTATCTTTTATTATTTTTCTCAAAATGTGCCTTCAAGGAACAATACATTTCTTTAATATCTGAATATTTTTCCCCTTGTCCATGAATGTCAGCTTTTTATCACTAGAGGCAAGATCCCCTCTGTCCCTACCTCCTCCCAGACTGATGCTATGGTTTAGTTCCTTACATTTAAAAGTCTAGCAGCAAGAGGAAGCAAAGAAACCCTCAATATTCTGCACATAAAACCACCACATATTTTTTCAAACATAACCTGCTCAAGTAGTCATTCACTTTTCACTTTTTAGTGTGCAACAGATGTATTTGTTTGAGCTTCAGTATTCAAACCAGCATGTATATTAAGTGTGTGTGTGTTCCACTTCCCTCATAATCCCAGGCATTTGAGCCCCTGCCAACTTCTTTATTCAGGGACCTGCCTTCTCCACACCCCCTTTGTAAACTTTGCATTTGTTTTGCTTTATAGCGATCATTGAAGTTCTCACTCCAGCTGGGAGGACAGCCAGGCACCTTCAAGAACAAGGGAATGATTGACAATATTAGGCAGAAAATTGTCTACCAGATGCTGCTCAAAAGGAGAGGTGGCAACCTTCCGACCCCCTTTTCAGTAAGCGAAATCGTCGCTTCTGTAACATGCCTCTGCCCCACTTGTCAACTGAGTGGGGAGCACAAGGTCACTTCTGCGTCTGACTGTTGTGCAGCAAAATGCCACCCTGCAGACAAGGCTGTGCCTTCTGCATGAAGGAGGTCCCAGTGCCAGCCATGCATTGGAATGAAGCGTCAAAATTTATCAGCCATCGCGCATTACTTTTTCAGTTACTGCTCTGAAACACTGACTAGGTCTCAATAGCCTTACTGCTACGGAAAGGAAAGGAGTTCTGGGCAATACATCCTTTGACTGTGTGAAAATAAACATCAACCAGACCTACATGGCTTTGTAGAAAACCCTCCACAGAGGTACTGCTGTTGTCATTAGTACTTTCACACAATCTACATGTTTATGTCTCTTAAAAGGCTTTGTTCCCCCTCCTCCAAAAAAGAGGTCAGCTCATTGGAGTTTTATGCTAGTACTACTACAATGACTACAGTTCCCCTTTTTACAAATTAACTAGTCTGAGGAAAACAAAGGGATAAACTTGAAAAAAAAAAAAGACTAATTTTTTTTTACTAAATTAGGTGACTGAACATGAAGGGGAAAAAAAACAGAGAGAGAAAACAATTTTTCTTACCAAAAGCTGTGCAGGACAAAAAACCCAACTAGTCTACACTGAGGGCAGGAACAAAGGACACATAGGCCTCTGTAATGCAAATGTTTGAGCACACAATAGAAATAACCATATATAAATTATTGGATTTTTTTTACACAAAAATAAATATTGGGGGGACTTTCAAAGTTATTTGTGCTCATTCATGCGTCGTAACAGCCATGTGTGTGAATAATGACCCCTGAAATGACACTGAAATTAAAAGATGATAGAGGAGACTAAAGATGATAGCTGAAATACTATTTTAAGCAAACATATTCATTAATTGTCTTAATTCAGGTGGAACATCCCATGCAAATTAGATTAAATATATACTAAGAAAAACTGCAAGACTGGCATGTCAACTTCCTCTTTCTCAGTGAAATGTCAAAGAAATCATCTTGATTCTGGAAGTCAAAGCTGAACTTGCAGAAGTAGCAATTACAAAGAAAATAACTAGCTGTTCCTTTCAAAATGAACCAATTAGACACTCAAAAACCCAGAAATATTACAGGACCACATAAAAGTACTTTCAGACTCACTTTTTACATGGAAACTCCATTGTAAATCTTGTGGAACCAAAAAATAGACTACATAGCTGCCAGTCAATCAGCAATAAAAATATTTACACCAATAAAATAAGAAATGGGTACAATTTTATTTTAATCATCTTGCTACCAATCATAAAATAGTATAGTTTTATTTGCATAAATTCTTTATTCTGTTATTAAGATGAACACTCTGCTTTGAAGAGAGCACTCAGCATTTTTTGGCTTGCATACCACACTGACATCAGTCCTAACACCATAACCAAAATTTAAGAGAAACACCAGATAGCCAAATAACTTGAGGCTCCCCCATGCCTGCATTACCAGCTGACATCCAGGTCACTAGCGTGAGAGGTAGGAGACTTTTTTCTGTGTTGTGCACTTTCGTGTTTTCCAGTGAGTACAGAGGGATCACTAAAGCTATTTTTTGGTGGTGTGGGAGTTTGTTGTTTGTTTGCTTTGGGGTGGTTTTTTTCACGGAAGCTCCCTGATGGAAGTTTCTCTGGAGATTCTCCTTCTCCTTAGGAGTTTACAGGAAAAACTGACAGTTTTGATGGCCCGTTTCCCCCAGAAGGCTGAACGAGTCAGCTCTAGACTGTTCCCGCTTTACTTTTCCGTCCTCCTTCGGGATCAAGCCGCCCCGTTCTCCATGTGGAAATGCAGCTGACCTCTTCCTGCCTCTCCCACCCCTCTCTCCTCCATTTAAAAAGAAAAAAATAAAAATCCGAATAAAGGAACAAACAATTCGCATACACGGAGCTGGAAATGCGCAGATAGAGCGGACTCGCTTGGAAGCGGGCTGTCTGCCCCACCCCAGGACAGCGCCCCTTGCTGTCACCCCGCAGGTCCCCGCACATCCCCTCGCTGCGCTGCCCTCGCAGGACATCGAGGGCCGGGCCGGGCCGGGCCGGCTCCCGCCACCCCCGCTCCATGCTCCACGCTCCCGCCCGCGATCCTGTTCGGCTTTTGCCTCGGATTCCTCCAGCCGCCGGCGGAGCGCGGCGCGTAAACATGAGCGGCGCTGTGAGGGGGTCGGCCCTGCCCGCTCGCCGCGGGAGGGGCGGGGGCGCCCCCGGCACCGCCCGGGCGCTCGGAAGGGGAGGGGACAGGGTGGGCCCCGGGAGGGAAGCGGGGGGAACCTGTCCCGCCGCCGCCCGGGCTGCGGATATCCGACGAGGCGGCGGGGGCGGGCGCTGCTCCCCGCCCCGGCCACCCCCGCTCCGCAGGCCGCCTCCTCTTAAACCCCTCTCCCTTCTCCTGGGATCTGCCGCAATCGGTGCCACAGTGCGTTATAAATAAACATCGTAAAGCCCCCGTTGCCGACGTTAGATGATTGTGTAAGACTTTTGTCTTCCTTAAAAAAAATACCCAAATAAAACTATTGTAATCTTCTTCTGCGAGAGGGAAAAAAAAAAAAAAAAAAACCACTTGGGAAACTTCATACAACAGCTGAGAAATCGGCAGATATGTAAAATGACCCAAACTTGGCTCTGTCACATCTTATGATTGTTGAGCTAAAATTGATGACCAAAAGGACCCTTTGATGTGATACAGCTGAGACTACTTGTACTCAAGCACTTACCTGATTTACAGGCACAGTACAAATGTAAGCACATTTGTACTGTGCCTGTAAATCAGGTAACTGCTTGAGTATATATATTATATATTGTTAAACACAAAGTGGGATTTGGGTATAATATGCATAATCCAAAGTGCAGTCAAGGTTGTAGCTCATGGCTGTGGCAGGTTCAATTCAACTGCAGCAAACCCTGCACCCCACCACCCCCGGGAAACAGGAAAAGGTCTTAAATTCCGCATGCTAAATCGCATTTATTTATCTTCCTAGTGGTTAAGGCTTTGGTTTTGTTTTCAGAGGGAAGATATAAAACAAAAACTGAATTTTGAAGAGGCAGTGTTTTCTTTTGATTATCTTTTAAGGTGTAATGTCTTGGCTTGAATTTGTAAGTCCGTTTAATTTTTGGTTTCTGGTTGAGTTTTGTATAGCAACACTTGAGCTATTCTGTTTTGCTGGCTTCCTTTGGTAGAGGTGTGTTGTATTTTAATCTATGATTTATGTAAGCAAAAAGAAAACCTTGCGGGTACTGGAAGTGTTACTAAACACAAAGAGTTCTTTTCCAATGTTTATGAAACAAACTTATTTGTGTATTTTTTTTTTTTTTAATATGAATGAGCTGCTCTGCCAGGCTTTGTTGTGGGAGGAATGGAGCAGCAGGGAAGAGCAGAGCACAGGAAAAAGCCAGAATGAGTCTTCCCAGAGGCTTTCCCTCCTATTGGTGTTAAATATATTTGGTCAAAAGGTGACACAATGCACAAATTTGATGTAGATGGCAATATAAAGAGTATCACTTCAGCTAGAGTTTAATAAAGCATCTGCTGCCTTGTCTGAGTTAGTAATTTGGAACACGTTGTTTGGATAAACGGTCTCAAGGTGGAAAACAAAGGCAGAGTAAAGCAGCTCAGGGAAGCACAACACAGAGAAGGAGGAATAGGAGTGGTAGAGGATGACTCTAGTCACAGAGGAAGGACAGCAGAAGATGAGTGGAGGGACAAGGGGATCAAATAGTAGGAACGGGAGAGTAGCCCCAGGGCAGTGAATGATAGCAGAGATGTTGATGAAACCAATAGTTTTGTTTCTAATATTTATTTCCTCACAATTTTGCCTTGAACACAACTCTTCTTCATGAGCAGGTTACTGGGACAGAGGAGAAGAGGACTAAGTGATCAAACTGACATTATACCCTTGTGAAAGAGAGTTGGGATAGTTCTTATGACACAGGTAAGTATTCTGAAGATACTTGATAAAGGTGTTGTTAAGTTTGGATTGTTTTCTTTCTGTGTCTCTATTTCTGTGGTCACATTGCTCCTTTTGTTGCTCATAAATTCAGCTGTCTGCAAACCCCAAACTTAGAGGACTTGGGACCTAGATTCCCATTTTCCTACAGTAGCGTGAAGTTCTTACAGAATAACAGACACTCATTTTAGAGAATTAACCTCTTTTGCCACAGAATAGTAGGTAAGCAGCCTGTCACATGAATTATTATTTTGAGTGTTTTAATTTTAGTAACTAAAATGTAGCATAGTTCTTTCAAAAAGGAGATTAGTTAACAGACACCATCTAACCCTGCTAGTTATATGCAAGGAGATTACAGAGAATGATACTCCGTTTGCACATGCATTTTACAAAAGTACTCCTTGGTTGTACTCTTTATTTTGCAAATTGCCAACATTGAGATGAAGGGTCTATAATTTCCTAGCTTGCCTTTCTCTTGGAACACTAGTGCTGCACTGGCACACATCCACTATTCATTTGAATACAGCAAATTCTTAATTATGATGAACAAAGGGTTGCTCTCTGGTCTGCTTTGAATCTCAGTCTGCTCATGGAGATTAGTGGGTTTTGAGCAGTGCCAAGTCACTAAATATCTCCGCTTCACTGATCTCAAAGATATTTGTGACAATGGATTGAGTAGTCATTTTCATGCATGTCTTATATTGATGTTTATCATACTACTTTAGTAAATGTATTGGACAAAACCTTCTATAATAAAGCAGGATCCTGAAATTACAAATTTTAAATTTTCTCCAAGAATGGTGGTCTGCGTTTTTCTGCTTCCTGAAAATTTCTTAGGGAGTATTATTTTATCTTGATGTATGAGACAAAAAGTGATAAACCCTTCAAAAATAGTGGGTTAAATTTTCCAGAAGCAAACAGATCCCAAAAGCCTTGTGTTTTTGCCAGGTCAAGCTGTAGACTTCTCTTTTAGTTGCTCCAGGATAAGAGGAATTAATCTCCAAAGCTGGGACAGGTTTCAGAAAATGGATGAGCACAGTGAATTCCTTATTAAACTAAAGAAATTTTCTAAGCCAACTTTCTCAAAAGAGTAAAAACAAAAATGTTTAGAGCTCTTAGTTTACAGAAAATTTAGATCCACAAATACAGACAAAAAGTAGGTAAGAGAAATATTAAGTAATGCTAAAAAAAAGAAATACACCTTAATGCTAGCTTCTCTACAGTGAAGTTGATCCCAGTGTAGGATTTGACTGTTGTCCTACCAATCCATGCACAGCAAAGGATAGAATTTACTTACAGTATTTCAGAAGTTTCTTCTATGCGAATCTTTGAAGATTTGTCCTACTCACTATCTTTACCTGCATTCCAAAGGCCTGTACTGTTCCCTGAGGTACACATTTCCAGTGATGAATCCAGAGGATCAGCCAGGGTCTTTGCTTCCATACATAACATGCTCTGACATCAGCAGCATAAAACCAAAGGAGGTGACATAAAAACCTTTCAAGAAAGCTGTGTCAGTGCTGTGATACACTCACAGGCAATAAGCCACGAAGAACGTGTTCAAGGGTAGCAGCCTGCCTGGGAGAATTGCTATCACTTTTCTCTCGCTCTGAGTGCCAGATCAGCCTGAGCTGAGAACCACTGATCACTTCCACCTGCTGTTCATGATGTTGGGCGGGAAAGAAAACCACGGCTTTGAGCTATTAAATCTAGGGCGAGGTTTCTCTAGAGGCAGTGTCTGAACTGCCACCCAGCAGTGTGAGGTCACCCTGCATCATTACTTGTCCCGGGATGTACTAAATCTTGCTCAGTGCAATTTGTATTGTTATAAAGTGTTAAGAAGCTGGAATTTGTTTTTGTACTCAGATAGACATTTTTCTGCAGTGTGACCCTGGTGTTTGCTGCTCAGGTAGCCAGTTCCAGCTCTTCTTACCAGACCCAGGGTTTCCATATCCTTGTTTTGGGCTGTGCTCTACAGGGATCACATTAGCTTTATAGGTTTACATATCTTCCAGCACAAGTCATACTGTAGCTAAGACATCTTTCAACTGTGAGCATTTCAATCCCAGGTGAAAAAATACAGACCTCTAATCCCTGAGTTCTAATTATGCTCCAGCCACCTTGATTCCAGTGTGCTGACCTGGCCTGAGGATGCAAGAGATGGCAAGAGATATTACTATTTTGGTGTGTTTCTTCCCTGAAAGCATAATTATAAGCCACAAGTTTTGCATATAGACAGACATGTACCAACAGGGGCTGGGCCTGTTGAAATTTTTCTGTTTATTGAACTTGAATTCCATTCACAGTTACAGTCAGGGAAGCAGCTTCCACACAGAACATTTGCTTGATAATGAAGAATTTAAAAGCCTGTCTGTGAAACTTTGTAGTACTAGATGAAGTCAGAAGGATTGTTACTGCATCTGCCCAAAATTCCCACTGTTGGAAAGAGCAAGATGATTGAATAAAAGGCAAAATTTTCCCATTTGCTTGTCAGCAGTTATGAGGAACAGGAGGTAGTAAGAAACTAAAGGCATTCATTTCAGGCCAGAGCAAAAAAAAACCCAGTGCATGCTTCATCACAGGGCTAATACTGTATAATGATTGATGAGTCTGTAATCAAAGCCCACATAGAGAGAAACAGGCTGTAAATTAAATGGCAGAGTATTTCACAAGTGGCTTGGAATTGTAATGCAATGATCAAGAATTTACAGAGAAAGACTTTATGCCCTTTTTTAACAAGCTGCAGTGCTTCTAACAGAAATAATTAGGGTTCTGACAATACATTTGTTTGAATGAAGGATTGAGTTTGACCATAAAAAATAGCTTGTAATCTGCATGTCACATGCAGCTTTCTACTGACACAAACTCATGGTCTAGTGCACCAGCATTCACAGCAAATTAGTCTCAGTTTTACTGTACTCTTTAACCACACCAGGTGGTACCTGGAGAAATGCAGTTCTTTTACTGCGTCACTGCCAGTCAGGTAGCTCTTACAATTGAATCATAGAATGATTCAGTGATAGTCTTAAAATAAATGTCTCACTATGTTTTGAACTTCCTTTTTTGAGCTTAGTAGAAAGGAAAAAGGAGGAGGAGGAGGAATCCATTTCTCTTTTCCTTTTGAAATCCCGTTTGGCAAGCCAATGGTTTCCTCGAGCCATTCACTGCAATTCCTTCCTGGAAGCCTTCCTCCTCTCTAGAAGCGAAGCACCCCCCTTAGCTTTCCACGGAAGTGGAGAAGTAAATTACAGTGTTCATTTGAAGAAATGAGTAGAATTATGGTTAGTAAACTGGACTAACATGAGCAAACATGCGCCAAACACTCTGTATCAACTTGAGCTAAACAAAGCATGTGCTATACCCAGCACATGGGCAGATCAGTCATGCAGCACACATAATGCCTCTGATGCCTCTAGGAAACACAGGGTCTGTTGTAGCCTTCCAGAAAACTTGAGCTGTCCATGAAGTTTCGAATTTATCTTGCTTATGTTCCACATAGCACATGTAAACATTTTATTTGGGGAATCCCACTGGCAGCAACCCTGAGATTCTTTCTGTTAGGTGTCACAGTGCAGCTGACTTCTTTCTTGAGGCAGCCCAAGATGCATTACAATTGCCACTTCTCAGAGGTTCTGAACACAATTTTTCACCAGCTCATCAGAAAACTGGACAGTGTTATTAACCATCATTTAAGCAATTGATAAATAGAAAGGAATATTCCTTTCTGTGATGGCTTGTGTGATCATAGAGTCTATCAAAACACTACTTCTGAGTTATTTAACCATTTTGGGGGCCAGCCTAATAGTTTCAGATTCAGAAGAAGGTAATTCCAGCAATGGCTACTTCTGAGCATTTAGAAACTGCTCTCAGAGAAGTCTGAGTCTCTGCTCAAGTTGGGGCAGTCCTTACCAGTGGCATCCATCTTAGGGAGAAATTTATAAGCCTTGTTACTGGCTTCTTTTGTCATTCTGTTTTAATAATGGTTTGTAACAAATGTGCTGGGTCTTAAATAAGCGATACAGTTCTTGTCCATTTGTGGACAAAAACCTTCAATCCTTTAACATTTAATTCAAGGAGGTGCCTCCTGTGTTTTTGACTTGTCATGAGTATTTAATGGTCTCATGATTGTTTTAGGGTTAGAGACAATTTTGAGGGGTGTTGAGACAACACTTTTCACACATATTCAGTTTATTTACACTGCAGCTTGTTTTGTGCATTGCCTACAAAATTATGCTTCATAGAAGAAAAGCCTGGCAACATGAGGGAAATTGTTGTAAACAACCAGAGTGAACACTCCAGCCTGTGTACAATAGACATGCTAGAACTCAAAATAGCACCAGAGGGAAAAAAACCCTCCCTTAACAAACAGTAAGAACATTGTTTGTTTTTAAGAAACACTGAGCTTTGTTTTTAGTTTCTAGATTAAGCCCAATTGCCAAAAAAGCCTTTGTTACTGCCTAAACCAAACTCAAGTTGGGAAGTGTAGCCAATAATTATTTCAATTAAGAATGTACCATCAAAAACCCAAGGGTGGGAATGCAAGAAGTGGAAAGTTGTTCAAAATTATGAGTCTCATCCTCTCCCTGTCCTTTGTCTCTCTTTTTTCCCAGGTGTAGGAATTGCAGCTTGAATGAACAGCAATAGAAACTGAGTTTCTGAGGAAAACTGAGTTTCAAAACGGAGAGCTTTTGGCAGTAGTCCCCCTCCGCCTCTTTTTGAGATCCTTAACGCATGCCGAATTTTTCCTCTTTAGTATTGCCAGGGCTGTTGAATGCTGAAGTCACTGTTTTGAACTTAAAACCTTCTAGAACTCTGAAACCTCTGTATGAAGGGTTCTTGCTGCCCTGCACATCTGCCAGAACCCCAAACTGAAATTTTAATCATAGATTCAACTTTGCAGTCTTAGAAATGAAAATTATCTTGACTGTGTTCTGTCTCCCGTTATTTTCCCTCCCTTCCTGGCTCTTCCACCCCATCAAGCACAAACAATACAGTTTCTTGTACCCTGCAGTACCCACCTTCAGAACACTTGGCAATCTCTCTGGATGTCCATTCTGGTCCAAAATTGTTTCTGGGGCACATGCTTTCTTTTTGTGCTGCAAGGGATGTACCCCTCACTCCAGTGACCACGATATTGCTCACATTAAAATGGGCAGGACCAGAAATTGTTTACTTGTGGCTGTTCCTACAAGCGGGTGGGTGCATGTTGTATAAAGTAAGTGTGCTGAAGCCAAGGCCATGGATTCTGGGGATTGCCTCTCTTCTCATCCTTTTGTTACTGAATTTGTTCATCAGGTACAGAAATGAGTTAAGGGGTTATTGTCAACTAAGTGGCAAGGTTTTTTTTTTCTGTCCCAACAGGGAGTGCAACTCATGAATGAAATAGCCCTGAGGAAAGCTATGTAGGGACCCCAAAACCTACTTACAAGGATGAGAGTACCCTCAGGAGTGCATTGAGAAGACCATTTGAAGTTCTGGACCATGTAGAGACCACTGGTGGATTCAGAGCCAATAGTGCCAAGGGCTTGCAGCTGTCTAGGAAAGAGAGAACACTCAGTATGGTGAGGAAAGGCAAACATGAAACAGCAGTTACTGGATAGGCATTTGGTGTCAAATCCACAAGCTGGATGTAGTAACATGGCAGATGTTGGTAAAGTCTGTCTGAAAAAAATCCTTGTAATTTGTTCATCTACCTTAAACTATTTTTTCTACCTATGTAAAAGAAGTTTAGCAGTAGCAAGAACCCCATGCAATGTTTTTACATTCTTTTTCCTTTGTTGTTTTCCTTTCTTTTTTCTTTTTTCTTTGTTGCAAATGCACTTTACAGAGGAACAAATTAATTAACTTTGTAATGAATTAAAACTACACTTCAGATGTCACTGTTTGACTTGCCTGGTTTTCAGTGCTGCAACTTTCTTCTTCCAGCAGTATGAAAATTGCACTGGGGACAAGTCCTTCAAGGTGCAGTTTCTGTTGCTAATTCTGAAACACTGGAGGGAAATCTGGACTTCACTGGAATCAATGAGAGATGTCCTGGCCTCACCAGATCTTAATCTCAAATGAGTTCAAGCACTCCTCTAAATCAATTCTGAGTGCAGCCTTAAGTGTTAACACAGCACTTTACATTTCTCAGCATACTGTAATGGAGATGACACGTACTTTAAAGCATTGGATTTATGCAGATTTGCCAAGAGGGCAATGGTGCACACATAGAGATGTTTTTAACTGAAAGGACATGTGCTCCCCATACGGAGGCAGTCATGGTTGCTTAGTCTCTGAATGAGTTTATACTTGCACTTCTCCAGAAGAGAACATGTGCTAAGTATTTCTTCAGGCTAATTTTTTCATGCTACAAATAGTATTTGTCATCATCTGAACCAGCACACAGGTTTCAAGACACAAGCTGTCAGAACACACTGGAATGGTTTGTGTCTGTGCAAGATGACTGCCAGAAGTACCTGCCCATCCTAGGCTGGGCTGGCGAACCTTAATATTGTCATCTGTGTTCCTCACTGACTCCCTCAAGCAGTTAGTTCTCAGTCTATTGCCTGTTTGAGACTCCTCTGGAGAAGTTATTTAATACCATTAGTAGTGCAAGGGTCCCAAGCACTCACCTCTTAATTTTGTGTTAAGCATCTAGGCTATGATAGCCTTATGAGTATCATCCATGCATGTTAAAAGGTGTTTTTTTTTTTTTTTTTTTTTTTTTTTTTTTTTTTTTTTTTTTTTTTTTTTTTTTTTTTTTTTTTTTTTTTTTTTTTTTTTTTTTTTTTTTTTTTTTTTTTTTTTTTTTTTAAAGCAAATGGAAAGTTGCTTGGCTTGGGTCCAAAAAGGAACAATTAGTATTTTGAAGGTTTGTTTTTTTTAGATCAACCTAAAATTATTTAATTTATTAAGAACATGCCTGTACAGCCACCTCAGGCACCAGGATAGTAATTTTGGTCTTAATTTTTCCATATATGTGCCTGAAAGGTGCAAACTATCTTCCCTTCATGACTGGGGCTGCCGTTGCTATAGCACCTCATAGTGCTCTTGCCTTCAGCTCACACATTTCCAGTGGTAGAGTTCTCTGCTTCCAAACTCTCTTCTTCTGTGAACCTCACTGACAACAAACAAGCTGAAAACTTCCTCAGGATGAGAGACTCTTTCTCCGTTTTCAAGCTAGCCTGAGATTCCAGCCAGTTTTCACTATAGGCCATTGCTCAGAAAATTACAAGCGGAAAAATGCATTAGAAGAGCTTTGAAAAGGGAAGTTATATGATACCAAATCTGTGATTCTCTCTCTTTTCCTCTCGACACACAGGCATACATGTATTTAAACAAATAAAACTACATATTTATCTCTCTTACTTGGCTAGTTTGTGGCCAACAAAGTTTGTAGTGCTGGTGCAGAGACCTCCCAGTCCCATCTGCATGGGCTTGGTGAGCCCCCCTCTGTGGAGGCTCAGCTGGGGCTTGGTGCTGGACCTGCAGGACCAAGGCTGGAGCTGTGCTGAGGCAGCTCAGGGGATGTTACCCCATATGACGGAGCTGACGGTATCTTCTGGTAACATGGGCTGCAAAAGTGGGCTGTGTTTGGGTTGGGAGGCTCACTAGGCACCACATATATTCGAGAGCACTGTAGATGGACACCAGAGGACCAAGTACAAATTTGGAAGCCATGGAGAAAAATAACATCACTGTTTAGAGTATCAGAAAGATCCTATTACAATGAACACAGAATGGACTTTATTCCCACTCATCTCTTTGCACTCATCTGCCCAATGAGCGTTTTACCTGCAAATTATAAAAGACAGAATCCTTGTCATCTTATCTTTCCGCTTACCAGTCTTTATAGTGTCACCTACAGATGTGTCACAGACCCGTGGCAATTAACATCTTTCAGTCATGTACCAAATCTTTAAGTGTTACCTAGGCTGCAAAATCTGGAGAGAAAGAAACTTCAGATTTACAAATACTTTCACATATTTCATACAACTTTGTGCCTTTTTTTTTTTCAATGCTTAAACCTCACTGGCACGGTTTCTGTGGGGGAAAAAACCCACACCTGATCAAGCAATTAAAGACAAAGTAATTGAAAATAAGGGCACAGTACTACTTTTCAAGAAGAATCCCTTAATTTGGTGAGTGAGGTGGCTGGATGGGATCTCCTTGAAAGAGTCCAATGGGACAAGGCCCTGGAGAGATCTAAGAAAGCTGATTGATATTCAGGATTCACCTCCTCCAAGGACAACAGGGGTCCATCCTAAGGAGCAGGAAGTCAGGCAAAAATGCCAGGAGGCCTGCATGGATTAGAAGAGAGCTCACAGAAAACTCAAACACACACAAAAAAGGTGAAAGCAGGGACAGGAAGCCTGTGAGGAATATAGTGACACTGTCCAAGCATGCAGGGACACATTTAGGAAAGCCAAAGACCAACTGGAATTAAATCTGGTAAGGAGTGTCAAAAGTAACAAGAAGGGCTTCTATAATTGTATCAGTGGCAAAAGGGAGAATGTGGGCCTGCTGCTACTGAGGGTGGCAGGGGTCCTGGTGACACAGGACATGGAAAAGGCTGAGGTCCTAAATGCCTTCTTCACCTCAGGCTTTAAGAGAAAGACCAGCCTTCAGCAGTACAAGGACATAGAGACAGAGGGAAAGTTTGAAGCAAGGAAGAAATACCCTCAGTGGAAGAAGATCAGGTTAGAGAATACTGAACTGGACATATGTGAGTCCATGGGCCCCAATGGGATGCACCCAAAAGCGCTGAGGGAGCTTGCTGATGTCATTGCATTTTGGCTATCTTTGAATGATCATGGTGACTTGGAGAGGTGCATGGAAACTGTCAGAAAGCAAATGTTATCTTCTAAAATAACCTAAAGGAGTACCCAAGGAACTAGGTATTAGTGCCTCTCTCCTCCCGCCTGTGACGGCCTCAGCTCTCTAACCCAGAAACAGCACAATGCTGGTTCTACTGCTGGGTTATAGGAATCGTTACATTACTTGTTGCAGCAGCTGTTTGCTCCCTTCAGATCCCATCCAGACAGATTTTGCCCAGATCCTTTTTTTTTTTTTTCTTTGTACTTTGCTGTTGAGAATAAGCTGCAGGTGAGAAAATAGAATATGTCTTAACACTAGTTTGAGTGCCAACCTTCAAGTATCTTTTGGACAAGTCTTGGCTCTCTGCTGGTTGACTTGAGACAAAGAAAGTGCAGCCTAAGAAAGTTCAGGTTCAGGAGGTTGGTTTTTGTTCAGTTGGTTTTGCAGGCTCCCATAATTTCCCAGAAAAATTCAGGAAAGAAAACAGTGACTTTTAGGGCAATCTGACTTTTGTAGTTCAGCCAAACCCTCAACAGAATTTTATGAGACAAAGAAAAAACACAATGCTAGCATTAGACTTTTGCCTTTGCCAGATTTCAAAGATTAACTACATAAATATGGGGCACATATGTGCTTCTCAAAACAGGTCACACAAAACTTTTGCATGATAGAAGTAGTCCAGCAGTCTAATTATAGAGATTGCTACAAGATCTGCCTTATTTCTTGTTCATCTTGTGGCAAACCGAAATATTTAATAATAATATTCCTTGCTATTATTATCGTACCCTATCCTAAAAATCCTTAATTACATTAACTGCTGACAGGATTTACATTCCACTTCAGTCACAGCTGTAAATAGGCAGATCTTGACTACTTTGGTCAATAAACTCTCTAGCAGGAACCGTTTCAGAAATATCTATTGTAGCTCTAATATGCTTTTTAGCACCACGACAAACACAGGATCCCTGTTTTCTGCCTGAACTGGCAGTTCTCTGTTCTTGCCTATCAGTCCTTCCACAAAGGCTGCACAGAAATTCCAGTTGTGTGAGTTATATGAAGGGTCAATCTCATTTATGTAATAACCAACTGAGAAGAAGTAGCGCTAAAGTATCGTGCCAGCTAAAGTGCTAGAAGTTCATGTCACTGCAGTTTTGGGCTTTTGAAGCAAATCTGTCAGACACATTTTCTACCAAGTGATGTCAAACTCTTTAGCTCCAAAGCTTTCTAGTCCTATATAATGCTATGCTTCATGAACAGAGGGTGAACTGTGAGTCTCTGAGTGAGTATGTACCCAATTAAAAGTAAATTGTCAGCCACACTTCACAGGGAATGATTCTATTTTAAACACCAGGTGTCACTGCAGCATACTCCTGATTCCATACCGAGCTCCCATTAGGTTGAAGCTTTACTTTTAAGTGATGTCAAAGATCAGTGGAGATCAGTGGAGAGAAAGTGCTTGCACTTCTATTCCCAAGTGTGTGCGTGCAGCTGTGCGATTAGCCAGAACCTGGGCAAATTGTTCAATATTTCAA
This sequence comes from Empidonax traillii, assembly GCF_003031625.1. Classification (NCBI taxonomy): domain Eukaryota; kingdom Metazoa; phylum Chordata; class Aves; order Passeriformes; family Tyrannidae; genus Empidonax; species Empidonax traillii. The sequence continues at coordinate 769,005 of NW_020955571.1, forward strand.
CCAGCCACATTTATATTTCTGCATGGTTGGCATAAAACCCGAAGCTAACCATTGTAATACAGCTATTTTATGCCTGATAGCAACTGTTCAGAATGACGAACTGAAAAAAAAAAGGTATCTGTGATACAGTTCTCTTGACAATAATAATGCATGCATTTTTCAGAAGAACAGCCTGCATTGGGTAGTATTCAGTAGTTGCTTAATAAAAAATTTATACTGAATTATGTATTTTGCAGTTTCTTGGTCCATGAACAAAGGTTCAATAAAAAGCAATCTTCTTTTACACTTTTGAGATCTTGAATGATTTTTCACATGAAATACTCCTTATTTTTACAAGTCCTCTATTTGACCTGTAACATTATATCTTTGCGCATTAAAATACACTTACCCAGATTAAACATTAAGGAGCCATCACTTTGACAGTGAACAGATACTTTTTGCTTGTCTAATTTCTTCAGCCTCTCAGCCCAGCATAAAAAATCCCTATCTGCACTGTGAATTTTCCAGGATCCTGTTCATCAGTAACTACCTAGTATTAAACGGGTAAAGCTGCTCTTTTCTTATGTGTAATTAAAGATAATGAGGAGGAAGGTGCAAAGCATAGAGAATGCAAATCCCAGCAAGCCAGGGACTATTTCAGCCTCATGCTCTACTCTACAGCAGCTTTCTTCCATTGGCACATTTAAAAGAGTACCATATTCAGCTGTGGTACTAAGTCAGCTGCCTCTGAAATGCTTCAGGATGCTCTTAAAGTATTTTTACACAAATGAATGTCTTGCTATTGACAGAGCAGTGCAGCAAATGGCTGGGGAACATTACCTAGAGAGCTTCTTTAGCAAAGAAAAGGAATCAAATGCCACAGCAATTTCAGAAGATAATCCATAAGGCTGGTAATTGCAACCCTTTAAAAATACTGAAAGCTGCACAACTTTCAAAGGCTCAAACTCAATATTCTTACCTGCATTAAAGAGCATAGCGTCACAATATTCATGGAAGTTCCTGCTTTAGTCTAGAGACAACGTAAAATTGGTGCTTTTATGTGCATGCTTGAATCTTGATGGGATTGTGGCTTTGGGAAGAGTAAGGTGCTATATAGTACAAAGAAGGCTTAATATTTCTTGTCAGATAATGAGATCAACACAAAATGCCCAGAGCAAATAAAATTCTATCAAATAATGCAGATTTTAAGACCTGCAGGAAGGAATGACTACAAGGACTGAATAAAATATTTGTTAAGAAAACAACAAAAAGAGTCACAGGTAAAAACAAACAAACAAACAAACACTAAACGAAAGACAAAGCTTATTTATTGTGGTTTATTCTGTCTGGCTATAGAATTTATATATAGATTTCAATCCAATGAATTTTGCCAGGATTTTTGAATTATTTCATTGCAATGTAACATGTTTCCCATTTGACATAATTTACATGGATTTCCACTAAATTCAAAAGTTATTTGCAAATACATTACCAGAGAAGATGGCAGAGCCTCTCTTAAAAGTACAGTACAGAATCTTACAATTTTTTTCTGCATATAAACAAGTAGATATTAGGATACTAGTGTACATAAATAAAACCTGTATTTTATATTATTGACCTGTGTTCTTAGTTTTAGATAACTGCCTCATATGTTCACGTAGCATTTTTACCCCTGAAATATTTACATAAAACTTGTCTACATTTACAGTAAATAACCATAATTGCCTACTGTGCTTTCAGCAGCCAAAAGCTGAATTGGCTAGAAACATCCGATGAAGATTCTTGGAATAAAGGTATGACTAAATTACATCAACTCCTGTATATTATTACAAAGTGTTGAGAGGAATTTAATGGCATTTGTTAATTTACAAAATGCAACTTAGTGTTGGATCCGAACTGCTCTAACAGTAGGATAAGCCCTGCAATTACAGTCAAGCTACAATTTATGGAACATACATTCTACAAAACTACAGCATTTCAGTGTCTGCAGTGGTGTTGATAAAACTGTGTTGGTTTCAAACAGGTAGCAAGCCAAATAACCCTTCATGTAGCAAACAAGCCTTAGCTACTGCCATCTCAGAAGTCTGCATGCATTGACTCCAGCTTTATACAGTATAGTCATTTAAGCACTGAACTGCTCTCACTGCCTACAGATCTGAACTTCACAGTATATTTAACTGTATCTGCTCTAAGATAGGCAGAGACAGTTCTAATCCTCTCTTTGCACAAGCTCATAGTGGGTTGAGGATGTTTTGCAGTTCTGTGTCAGTGACCAGAGACTCAAATGGTTGTCCAGAAAACACATTTTGTTGCTAGAACATTATGTAAGAGAACATTGCTGGGAAATATTCCAGTAATACATATTTTTTCCATTATAAAACAATGGATAAAATAAATGAAAGTGTAATTACAAATACTTATTCACTATGTTCTAACTATGCAATGTTCCATTTGTAAAGCAATTTTATGCTGAAGCTCCTATAGCACCCAATTTTAAGTGACTTTTACTGAGGCATGATTTAACAATTAGCTATTAGGCATAATTATCCATATACCAGACTATTCTTTGTTTTTCTTCTGGAACTCATATCAATTCACTAATATAATAGAAAGAAAATATATTTCACTGAAAACACAAACAAAAATACCTAGCACCAAACCAAACTTCTTCTAAACTCAGTCTTCGGGCCCTATCCTGCACCCTCAGCTCATGCAAATAATTCCATTTAAATAAAGTAATCCAGTTAGGGTTGTTTTTTTTTGTTTCTTTGGGTTTGTTTGTTTGTTTAGTTGGTTGGGGTTTTTTTACTAAAACCCCCCCATCTGTGCAAGTCCAGATCTACACATGGCTCTTAAACATTAGTGCATCTACATTTGTCCATGTTGGGTTTATGATTGAAAAAAACCATGTATTTAGAATTTATTTATTCATTTCAGTTCTGTTGATACAGAGGCTTGATAAAAGATGATCCAACTGCATCACAGTTGGGCAAAGAGGAGTTGCCCCTGCCTCTCTGGGTATAGGGAATACTGAGAAGAGTAAACAATTTTATCTGTCTCCTATGAGATTCTCGGCAACTTATCCCTTATAATTATAATCTCTTCTACTGTAAAAATATTTCTAAACCGGGGGTCTGTGAGATGGGTGAAGTGCAAACAACAGTTAGCTTTTGTTCCTTTACTTCTCTCTTCCTAGCTGCTGCAGTGGGTTGTACCTGTCTTGCCCTGACAGTGAATGCTCTTTTCTGGGTCTGCAGGCTCTTAGCACACTTTCCTGAGGAGGAGCAGCTCACATCCCCTTTCCTAAGTTAAAGGGTCAGGACTGTGAAGCAAAGGGCCATTCCTAAGTCATCATTGCCACAGAGATGAGATAGGCCTTGCTGGCAATAATGAAGGTAGTACGTGCAGAAACTCAGGAGTCACCAGTGGGACCCAGATGCTCCTTTAAAGACTTGTCTACTAGGATGTTTTGAGGAGACTTGTTATGTGACCGTTCTCTAACAGTCTCAGATATAAAGACCAAATTCCAGTATCCTCAGACATGTGAGAAAGAAGGTTGTGCTCTTAGGTGTTTTTTTAATAATACATTTAAACATTGTGACAATTCGCATTTTACATACATCTTTGAATGTCAGGAGAGTGCTTGCAAGATGCAGAACTTCTTGCCTTGAAAGAAAGTGAAGACCTCCACAGATATCCTTCAGACAGGATGCCATTTCCCCAAAACATCTGACTGAAGTCCAGGCTCTTAAATCTCATGGGTACATTAGAAATGTCCCATTCAGAACTGCTATGTGATGCAGTTTCTGTGCCCTCTGTACAGCTGTCATATTTCACTAAGGACAGAAGAGGTACTCAGATGGTGACAGCTGAACGTGGTAGGGAAGAGCAGTTCCATAAATAAGAGAGTAGTCCAAATCCAACCTATGCTGGAAGTTAAAATATGAGTGTATTTGTAGACATTAGGAATTCAAAACATCAGCACTGTCTTTTTTAAAGTAATAATATTTATAAGGTTTAAAACCCCGTGCCCAATATTACAAGATTAAAAGGACAAGAGTTGATTATGTTGTCTTGCAGTGAACAGGAGGCATTCTGAAATCTCAAATGAAGCATTCTGAAGTCAAGTGATACTTACGTACTTTATAAATAATCTAAGCCGATCGTTGCATTATCATAAGAAACAGCACAGTTGCTTTCTAAACTAACCAAAATCTCGTTTTATATTTTCTGTACAAACATATGCTAATTAAAATTAGCCAATGAATTTTCAGAGAAAAAAACCCTTGTCAGACTGTGTCATTATAACAATAAATAAACACCACAAATGACAGCCAACATTTAGGAATGTGCTTGGCAAGAGAGTACCACATACAGTAATCAGATAGCTGTGCAATAACAGTGAACATGTTTACCTTTACAGAGACATTTGTATTTCTAGGCACTTTGTTATCATGTTTGTAGTGACGTGGCCAGTTTAAAACTGAAGCTTTTAAACTCCAAAAACAAAATCTTGGAGCTCTAAAAAACCAGAACTGTAAGTTTTGTATTATCTATAGACCAAGCACAGGCCAATGGTATGTAATGCCAAAATAATCCAAGCATTTGCTATGGAAATTGGGGTGCTGGAGTAAGCTATGTGAGCAGGTCAGACCAAGTGAAGCATTAAATTGTTCTAGTGATTCTGCTTACAACACCTGAGCTGGATCATTTAGAGTTAGCTTAAATATATCTGTATTGTGTAGACACTCTTTCTGACCTTTGGATTCTATGTAAAGTAAGTTTTATTAATTAATCAACAGAAACCTTGTATTACAAATAAGCTCTCAACTTTCTGCTGTCCAGAAGAAAAGAACAGTGTCTAGTGTATGTGATATCCTAATGTACTCCTGGAAAATTACCACATTGGCAATTAATTTGTTTAATACTTTTTGTAAGCCTGGGATCTTTCATAGATACCGTAAGCCTGGGATCTTTTGGCCCAGCCAAAAGGGGTTCTTCCTCCTTGAAGAAAGGGAACCCTGTGTTGTTATCACTGTGATGTTCCACTTCTAGCATTTATCTTTACCCCAATCCTGAACATATTTTGCTACCCAGCAAGGGATATATATTTTATATATATATATATATATTTTTTTTTTTTCTGATGCCAAGATCTGCTCTGGTGATGTCTTCAGCCATGACCATCCCAGAGGGGATGCTACAAATCAGCTTCAGCAACACGGTAGGAAATCATATAAGTATTAATTATGTTCCCTGCTCCCAGGAAGAGACCTGCCCTTTAAAGTCTTCAGCACATCACCACATGACCATCTGTCAGGCTGAGCATCTTTCTGCATTCTTCTGTTTTGCAGTAGACTACACACACCAAGTTACTTGTGAAGCACATAACCAGTTAATGCTAAGTTCTAGGAAGCAGACAATACCAGAGAGAGCACTCTGTGCCACAGCTTTACACATCAGCTTTCAGAAAGCACATGGAAACCATTTATCCAGCATCTTATAAAAGCACCATTGAAAGGTTGAACAGAGAGCACCGCGTATACAGAATTGTGATCAGAACTGCGGACAGGAGCTGCTCAGGGAGCCATGGAGAAGCACACAGCCCAGAAGAATCCCTGCGTGATGGATTCTCTGAAGGCACAATAGATGAACAAGGCAGCTGGTCATCAGCCAGTTGCAACTGTGGAGACGGTCCAACTCTGGGTGACTCATGAATATGAATCCCCAGACGTGCTCATCCCTCACCCCATGAATCCTGCTACATGTAAGCAAGCCTGCCATACATATTACTAGAAAGTCTGAAGCAACTAATTGTTCACAGTTGACATGGACATCACCTCCCTGAATGCTCACTATTGAAAAACTTAGGTTCTTCAAAAGAAGACTGATAATTCTTATTGCAAAGCTTACTCATTGTAGCTACATTACTGGGCTTTTTAGAGGATGTTTGTGAGCTACTATTGCTATTGTACAGCCAACTGGGTTCCAGAACATTAAATGTGTCTCTATAAAGATGTTTCCAACCTAGACAAGTAAATGCTGGAATTGTCCCTTTGTACTTTTGAGTTAAACACACACAGTATGGAAAAGAGTATGGAAGTACTAGCTACTTTGTAAAAAAGGCACTATAACTGATTTAAGTGTGGTAATTAGGTACATGCCTGTGCTACAGGTATCTGCAAAGAATCTATTTCTCTCTGTGACTGAGAAAGTAATTCTACACTCATAGTAGAAAGGAATGGCTGGTTTATCTATGGGGTTAGTACTGGTTTAAGTATGTCGTAAGAACAACTCCCACAGGAGACACAGATTCATGGAAGAGATGTCTGAACTGCATTTCCTATTTCTACCAGTTCCCAAAGGAAAATCAGAAAGACCTTTTCATTAGTGCAGTTTTACACACATTAAAGCATCTCTTGGCCCTAATGTGACAATTTGATGTGAGATCGTATTATATAGTTATGCCAAAAAATGGAAACAAAGAAACAGATTGTGAAGCTTCCCCAGAAAAGATTACCAGGTAACGAATACTTCATTTTGGATGTTGACATTTTATTTAGGGATATGGTGAAAGAGGAAAAAATAGCAATAAAGGGACTAGCAGAATAGACTCCTTTTTCTTCACAAATTAATCTATTTGGGAATTACTATTGGAAAAATCATTCTATCTCATATATATTAGTGAAAATAAAGCATTGGCAACAGCCATAAGGGAACAGATCTTACTTCTGGGAAGAGGGAATTAAAACAGAAGCTTGATTCTTTGTCAAGAGATGTAATTATTCACTTAAGAACCCTGGACTGAGTTATAAAATATTTTTCTTTAGCATTAGACTACATAATGGAGATTTTAGGGGAGTTATGGACTCCCCTGTTCGTGGCTGTTCAGGAGGGTAATTATTTTTTGCAGTTCTCAAGTCCAATGTGTGTGTGTGTGTCTCAAGGCTGAAGGCAGGTACACATCCCACAAGCGGCAATCCAAAATCTGAGCTGCTTCTCCATGAGGCTGAGGCTCTGGTTGACAATTAAAAGGCTGTCACCACCCTGAGAGTCACTTAAAACAGGAAGGAACATGCCAGCACCACAGAACTGCAGACACAGTACCAGCTCCCAGTGTAAGGCTGTATGACACAGGTTAAAAACAGAAACCAAAGAAAGAAGAGAGGGGGAGGGATTTCACTGTGAAAAAGGGAAGTCTGGGGGGTCTCAAGGTGCAGCTGTCAGAACAGAGGAAAGAAAGAAGCTGAGTCTTGTGTCCCCTCCTCCAAACCAACATTCTTGATCCAGCTGTGAAAGACCACAAAGAGTGACAGACAATCCTCCACCACCCTTTGACTTGCTGATCTTGATGGGGGCACTTCTAGAGTGGTGTTTGCTTTTCTTCTTTAGCACCTTCAAATTTTACAATCAAGAGTTGAGCGTTATTCTTTGCTATCAACTGGCATTATCTCTGTCTTTGAACTGGTCTTGAAATTGAAACTGGAGAACCTGGCAAATCTTATGTTCCTACTGTTTCTCCAAAAGCAGCCATCCATGTAAAGGGATAACTTCATCTTATGTATCTGGGAATTTCAGGAGTTGAGGTATGCTTGCCACTAATGGCCAGTCTCTTCGCGAACGAAGAACCGGGGAAGGTCTTTACACCTTCCAGCCTGCGCATTGGATTTTTTAGGTGAGACACAGTGTGCGNTACAGGGCTAGCGAGCTCCATCTGCCCGGGGAGTGTCCTAACCGGGAATCGAACCCAGATCTCAGCGTTGACAACGCTGTGGTTTAGCCACTGCACCACCAGGGACACTTGCCACTAAGCTGCAAGAGTCATACTGAGGACTACATATATAAACCAGTACCCCTGAGCAAATGCATAATTAAAGACTTCAGAAATTCTCCAGACTTAGCACAGCAGATCTTCTGAAATGTGGTGCATCTTATCTTTGGCCTTAAATAGTGTGATGTAGAAGGAGAGAACAGTCAAAGGCGAACTTCATGAATTCACATTCAAGGGAACAGAAACTTTTATAAAGGTAGAAACTCCAGAAAGGAAGACCAAAGTCAGCTTTAAAGAGCACTGCAGTGAAGTGGAAGTTTGCTGCAGCTGTCAAAATATGGCAGCATGGCCAAAACCAAGATGGATGTAGACTGGTCTGAACCACTTCGGCCTCTCCTTCGAGGAAGAGTCATAGATCAGGTGTGTTGCACTATTGCACAAGGTCAGAATTCATGAAGTTTGAATCACCCCGTGGGCAGTTTGACTGTGCACTTGCACTGCTCCTCAGAGCTGTGTTTACAGGCAAAGCCCATAAATCAGCACACATCTTTGATCTGTCTTTGCTCTTTATAGTACCAAGTAATGTTGAGCACTGGCCAGTGATCCAAGAAGGACTCAATCTGGTGTATCAAAACCCAGTGACAACTGAGCTGAAACTAAACCTGCTTTGGCTACTATGGAATAAGCCAACCTCAGTTTATGTACTGTTTATTTTGAATAAAAAAACCCCTGCTCTTCAAGCACATGCCATGTATTACATATGTGAATGTTACCAAGCTTGGACCATAATTTATACTTGTGTCCAAATTACAAGTGTATGTTTATATACATGGGGATATGTGCACACACGTACACACGCATATCACATGACGCCAGTTCTCTACCGCTGGACTGTTCTTGTACCATTGTACTATTTATTGTACTATTCTTGAGAAAAAATACGTACCAATCCAGTACCTTATTTCATCCAAGCACTGTACTTTGTCTTTCATAGTAACAGAATAACTTGGCATCTTTGAAAAGCCAGTGGCTTTCAAACCAAGAAGGTCTTGGTTGCCTTCCTGCTCCTTTCAGCAGAAGAACAAGGAGGACTAGTGGCTATCCCTGACTAAATCCTACTGTCTCTTCTGCCTCTTTTTTGCCCTTTGGCCATGTTCTTTTACATAGACTCCATGATTTTGAGCTTAAAAACAGCAAGGCAGGTTTCACATCCCTGCTTAAGGAGACAAAAAAAAGCCATCAAAACAACCCCAAAGCAACTGTTCATTTACCTACTTCTGAAATAGGAAAAAAATTTTAACAAAAACCAAATAAAGCCCAAACAAAGAATGGGATTATTCCTGTTAAAAAAGCCAGTAAGTTATCTACAAAAACTTTGAAGATGAAAAATACATTGTAAAAAATAAAAATATTATCCACTTAACACAGTACATAAATTTTCCTATATAATAAACTACACAAACATATTAAAGTACTTTAAGTCTTAAAAAAGGGCAAAATTCTTAAAAAAAGGACTCAACACTATTAAGGTTAGACTAAACATTATGCCAATGCATTCATTTGCGTGACTTTTTGCAACATGACAATTGTCTGGGGTATGTGTGGGTAGGTATTTATCTTCATGTAAGGGAAACAGTGCAAGAACACTAAGGGTGACAGTTGCCATTTTAAAGTGGTATTTCACAAATAATCAAACAAAACCCCTACAAATACCAGTACACGTCTCAAATACTGCAGGTCACATTCTACAACCCTTGACATTAAAAAGCAAAAGAAAGAAAAAGCCAACAGAATTAATTCAAGTACATCTGGAGTAGGTCCCTTGTGAAGTACTGTTGTTTGCACTTTAGTTGCAATGAATGTGGACGGAGCTCTGCAAAAAACACCAAAGTGAGCGTGCCTTCCCCAGCCCTGCAAAGCAAGTCTGAGTTGAGGGACAATGATCCGTGATTTGCTCAACATTGTGGATGCCCAAACTGGAATGAAAAATGATACTTGAAAAACACTTTGAAGAAAATAATCTCTCAAAATGAGAAGTTAGCTTTGTGTAAAGGCAGTCTTTTTGGTATGTAATCCTATTGGGACACCAATGGCACTCACTTCTTCCCAAATTCTGGTCGCCTCAGAGCTAGCAATAAAGAAACCTTTACGTTGTCCTGGTCATCCTTCTGACCTGATGTACCCTTTGCCATAAGCCTCAGTCCACCATCCAAATTAACCTAGCAGGTATCACACCCTGGCTGAAACAGACATTGCCTCTTCTCAACTTGTGTTCTATACTTAGCTTTGTTCCTCAAAAGGAGAAGCACTTCCTTGTTCCTTTGAAAATACCAGCAGAGAAATCAGCTGCCAGAGTAGTTAAAGTCTGGTGAATTCCCTGTGGTGCTGCAAGTCCCCTATGCTCTCATAGTCATTCTCTCCTGAAAGAGCAGTGTGGTTTGTGTTAGGCACAGACAAGGTCCTGTCTTCTTCTTGGCTCACTGACTGGATAGCTTCATAGTCCGGCTCCAGCTCCCCGTTTGGTCTGTCTGCTGACTGAGGCACAGTGGTAGAATTTAGGGTGTTTTCAAAGTCTTTCACACTTGCATAGAGGCCACTGCAAATAGATGGGGACCTCTGAGATGCAATTTCTTGAATACAGGTGTAAGGAGAATCCAGTGCCTTGATGGCCTGTCCTGGCTTACTCACTGATGAGTACATGGCGGAGATCTAGGAAAAGGAGACACCTGCTGAGTATCCAAGCATGGCATAAAGCTTGTGCGTCAGTCTGTACACTTGTACCACAAGGATGTTGCTTACTTAAGAAAAGACAGGATCTTCTCAAAAAAGTCATGTGCTTTCTTAAAAGGGTATGAGTTTTTCTTATAAAAAATAAATTACAAACCCCTTCTTTTCTGGCATGCATTTATAAATTGATTTTCTTTCAAAAAAGGAAGGCTTTACAAAGTAAGTTTATAAATGTAAAAACTCCTTGAACATAAATCCCTGGCAGGCAAATCACACCTGGGTAAATGGGAATGGCTTTGTGAGCAGGAGCTCTTGCAGATTTTGCTGTGGTCCGGGAGCCAATTTGGACTCAACAGGGAGACAGGCATCAAAGAGATTATCAGGTTGAATTGCTGTAATGTAGGAAAAGGATGCTGTCTGATCCTTGGGGCTTTTAATTTTTTTTTGTTATTATTTTTAATGGTAGTGTCTACTTTTCTGTTTTTATAGACACCCCAAAAGGAGGGCAGTTAATTGTTGTGTTTATAGGCAGGATTAAGGAGGCACCAAGTCATGTGAAGACAACACAGAAAATGTTTGCTCTGTTGACTACACTCTGCCTACAAAGAGGAATCACATCTCAGTCACTGCATATCAGATCTTTATGCTAGAGAATGAAACCTCTCAGCTATAAACACAAGAAAGGGAGGAGCCAGCATCTCACTCCTAGCTCTAAAAATCCCCTCTGGTGAGGTGGTACACTTCAAGAAGTGCACAAAGGTGGCACTTCATGAAGAGGTGAAGGAGAAGCCCACATCTACATATGTTCCTCTGCTCAGGGCTTATTGAGGCTGGTGCCAAGCACAGGGATCAGTCTTGACTCCCTCTGTCAGTCCAAGTGGATACTAACTCTTGCACAGGATGTCTGATATTGCCTGCACTGCTTCTCTGGTACTAAATATCACAATGCAACATAGCTCTTCTCTTACATTTGAAATCTTTTCCAAGCATGCAAGGCCACTTTGGATTTGCATCAACCCAGTTAAAAGAATAGATTGGCATGAAAATGTCCATTATGGTTAAGCAACACTGATGCAGAGGAACCAGACCACTTCTGTTAATTCTGGGATGGTTTTTCTGGTTTGTTTGTTTGGTTTATTTGGTTGGGTTTTTTGTCTGGTTGGTTGTTTTTTGTTTGCTTGGGTTTTTTTAGAGAGACATTGAATTGTAGATGGCAATACTTCTTACTTTTTACGGATTTCAGCCAACCAAACAAAAAATGGGTTTTCTGCTCATTTAATAATTCAACCCTTTTCAGTATTAGATTATGTGAATGCAGTTCAAGGATCAATTTATTCGTTAATGTCAGGGACTGCTTCTCCCAGCAGAAAGCATTACCTCATTCAGCTCATTGCCAAGTATGTGTTTACTTTTACGTCCGAGAACGTATTTACAAATGGCACAGGTGTATTGGAGGTGATCACAAACAACCTTATTTCTGTTTAACTTTTCTTTGTTTAAATCTCAATTTATTTGACCAACTCACATTTTAAAGAACACTTTATGTTCCAGTGCTTTTATTGTGCTTCCATTTACTTCCGAGAGTCCCAGGCACTTTGCTTGGGGAAGGTGGAGCATATGTTTCAAAAGGCTGCTGGTTATTATTCTTAAGTAGAGCTTGTCATCCAAATGAAAAAATTGCTCTAATGATCAACTAATTGTGGCCTCCTGTTATTTTCTGACACCATTTTTAACCTATTGGCCTGATACAGACACGAGAACACTTCTGACTTTAAGAATGTGGCAATACAAACTCTGTGCAGAGAATCTTGGGCTTTCATTTTCCCTTGAAACAAATTTCACCTTTCTTAGATTCTGCTTAATCATGCAGAGCTTATGCTAATTTCTGCCTAAAAAATGGTCTTTAGTTAGTTATTGAATTTCATGCAAGAAACCTACCTCATCTTCTGTAAGAGATGGATCTTCCTCTCGAGACTTGTAAGACACTGAGCTAAGCCTCTGTAAAAAAAGAAAGAAAAAAAAAAGGCTCATTACCCATCACCACTGTAAAACCTATAATAAAACCCTCCCATTACAATCAATACATTACATTTCATGGTCATTTGCTCTCAAGTTCCATTTTAAATAGATAATATCCCTAATATCCAGAGTACATCTCTGGAGATAACAGGCCTGAGGTTAGTAATGCTTTTTAATGTATCTGCTCTTGTCCTGACCTTAAAAGGGTAAAAATAATGTAATGATTAAAACAAACTCTGCTCTGCTGTATCCCAGCCTTTACACTTCTAATGAAGCACCTGCAAAGCCTTCTGAACAATCAGCTGTTGTGACACACCAGATGCCTTTTCACATTATTTTCAGATACACTTTTAGATGACAAAAGAACAATGGTCAGCTGGCACCTTCCTGATGCCTATTATCCTTCATTCTGTGGATCCTAGAAGTGCTGCAGGGAGACCCTGTGTCCTCCCTGCTCCTGGAATGCAGCCACTGTGCAGAGGTTCCCAGCAACCCGAAGTCACAGCCACTTGAACCTGCTGCAGCCCACCCTGAGCTGGAGCCAGATCACACAGCAGAGGTACTGAAGGATGGAGGGCTTGGTTTGGTATCAAGAATAACTTCAAGCATGTAAAGTGTTCTATGGAAAACAGGTCGTGAAACGTTGGGGGAAGAGCATTTTACTCTTATGAAAAACATCTTAGGACCTTTACAGCAACAAAGACCCTGGCTGCTACACCAGGGGTGGGGGGTGCCTCCTCCCTGGGGCAAGAAGTCTTTGCTGGACTCCTACTCCACAGTGACTCGGAGGGTGCCTTCCAGCACTGTAACAGGCTGTATTTTGGAATTCACCACCTAAAACACTTCATACCTGTTCCAGTGCCAACCAAAATGGAGGAGTAGAGCTATTTTTTTTTTTTTTTTTTTTTTATCGAGGCTCATTGCGATATATTCTTTCCTACTTTCATTTACTTGGCATTTTTACTTCCAGTAAATACCAAGCTTCAAACTCCTGAGCACTTCTGACAAGGACCATGACCCAAAGTACACTGAAGCCTGCCTGCTGCTCCCCCGGAGCTTCCCTCATGCTGAAAAATTTTCCTGCTTCTTTCTCACTGTCTAGAGAACATGTTCTTTAACCTGTATTTTGTTTACTCATTAAAAAAAAATAACAGAAGTTCAAATGTATTTTGGCCTTGTATTAGATCTGCTTCACTAAAGCAATTCAGTTTAGTCTTTCTTATTTGCAGGACATTTTTTTGTGTTGGGGTGTAAGTTACTAATTTCATCCTCACACATTAAAACATGCATGTGCTCACAAAATTCTTCAGTGATTTTTGTGATCAGTGTGTCTATAAGCACCATGTGTCAGGACCCCTTTTACAGTTTCCCACTCAAGTACTAAAAAATACCCCAAGGTGTTGGCCATCCTGTATTTGTTTCCCCAGGATCTAGTATTCTTTCTTCTAAATGTGAAACCTGTGACACATCAATTTTGAAGGATATTGTTATCCTGGAAACTGAAAAAAAACCCCACTTTATCCTAAACATTTTGTACCTAGTGATACTGTGCCTGAAACCTCAAAAGCAGCAAAAACCCAGCATGTGTCCTTACTTGTCTTCCACTTTCCTTTCGTTCCTCAACAGCACTCGATTTTTTACTCTTTGGCTCAGCTGCTGCTCCTGACTTGGGCAGCAGAACTAGAAGAACTTTCTCCTCTGGTGCATTTGTAAGGGATACTTTGCCCATCCTCAGGCTGTGCAGCCAGATGTACACACAGAGAGCATTCCTACCAGTGCTCACTCAGGAAAGACCTGGGTGAAAAAGGAGATCCATACTTCTTCTTCTCTTTTTTTTTT